>NW_028325069.1:0-8759 GCF_052110815.1 Crocodylus siamensis | reverse complement strand
ACGCAAGGAAGAAATTTATGACAGCCAAATTGTGGTGAGCGCCCCAGATTGAGAGTTAACTGAAGAAAATGGAAGGTGGGAAAAAAAGGAAGTTGCTCATCTCCACTGAGTGTAGAAGAAAAGCCGTCTTAAAATAATAATAAAATAATAAGAATAGTAATAGTATATGACCAGCCACAATAAAAACGATTAGCTCATGCACAGCTGAGGGTTTCTAGCCATTCACTTTTTTCAAAAGAAGTGAGGATAGGCAGAAAAAACCTTTTGCGAGTCCAGATTTTAAAAACCATCTTCTTATTACCATAATAACCACGCACCGTTAGAATGAGAAACCATTACATCAGCAAACGCTAAGTCAATACCCGGCACCTGCTCAACGACAGCGCACACGTGACAACACGAAGCGTCCCGGGAGCGGCGCAGGGCGCCCCGGGCTGGGGCAGGGAGGGCGGAGGCCCCGGGGCTGCTCGGTGCCGGCCGGAGGGATGCGCAGCGCCAGGGACCGCCGCGACACGGCGGGTGCAGAGCTCCGCGCTCTCCGCTTCGGGCGCCCGGGCCCACGCTGCACCTGCGCGCCCACGTCCGCGTCCGCCCTCGCCGGGCCGCGCTCCGCCCCGCTCCACGGCCGCTCTCACGCTGACAGGCGGGCCATGCGCATGCGCAGGGCGCCCGGCGCCCAGGCCACGCCCCCCGGCCTGGCGGGGCGGGGCGGGGCCAGGGAAGGGGCAAGCGGGTCCTCCTGCCACGCGAGAGCCTATTGGAGGAGTGACGTCTACGCCCGCCGGGGGCCGATTGGCTGTGCTGGACGCTCGTCACAGAGGAGAGCCTTTAAATAGGACTGTTGTTGGCATTTAGCTGCCATTACGCGCCACGGGCGGGCAGGGGTTGTAGTGCGGGTGTTTTGTGGGGTGAGCTATTGCGTTACAGGGGCAGATATTAAAAGGAGAATGCTTTCATTATTCACCTGCTAAAGATAATGAGTTAAATTGCAGCAGTAAGACATAAAAGCTGCCAGATCTGTATTCCAGGGGATTGAAATAGGATCAGGAGTCAGGACCTAAAGCTAGCAGGTCCCCAAATGATTGAAGTAAACCTTTGTACTTAAGTTCGATGCTGGAGCAGGTTGCACCATACGCTGGAGTGCTGCTTTTAAGGGGGCTGTGAGGTGCCAGACAATATTAGCCTTGTTAGCTGGGCACCTGTGACTTACGGGATGGGATTTCATAGAGGAATTCAGACAGGTGAAATCATGCCGAGCTCTTACAGGTCCACTTAGTGCTCTGCAACAAGAGACAGTTGTTTTACTTTTTTCCCCTGTAGTTAAAACCAATGAATTTAGCTTTTTCTGGGTGGAAAATGGTTCACTAATTTAGTTCACTGCTGTGGAAATACCTGGGTTCTGGGGTGCACAAGGGCAACAACTGCTCGAGCTTAAAGCTTGCCAGATTTTAAGAGCTGTTTAAATGCTAGCTCCTGCCAAACCTCTGGCCTTGCCTCCTAGACTAAATCTAGAGTTCATTAGCTAAGGGGGTAACAAGTATTGAAAAAAGCAGAATCCAGAGCCAGCCTGACCTGATGCAAGAAGGTGCGAAGCAACACTTCCAGTAGCTGGGTGCTGCCAACTTCTGTTGTATCAACCCTAAAATGTCTATATAGGCACTAAAACATGCCTCTGCTGGAGCAGTTAGTGGGTGGGAAATAAATATTGCCAGTATATTGGACTTGTTATATTCAAGATTTGCTCTTTGATTCCATGAGTTGAAAATGATGGCTCTTACCTTCTCACCCCAATATTTGGGTGCCAATGTACTCCAGTGGTATAGGGGTTGTTCTGAGTCTGCACTGCTTTGGGGAAAGCTACATTTTGAGGGAATTAAATTACAATCTCTAACACAAGTCCTTGGTATTAATGAACTTGAAGTCCCACCATAAGGCAAATCACAGGTAATACAGTACACTCTGAGATTGATTTTATGTTTAAGCATTTGTTTTCAAAGTACGAACTGGAAGTTTTTACCTAAACAAGATGGGTAAAAAAGTCCTTTTTTTTCCCCCCCCAGGCCTAGCTGTTATAAAGAGCAGCCAGGAGAAAAATGACATTGTGGGGAGGGGATAGGCAATGGAGACTGGTATTCTTGATAGTGTTATGATAAAAGAACATAAAAGATAACTACCATAAAGGGTAAGGACTGCAATCCTGTACTGGGGGTAAGGAAACAATGTGAAGCCTCTAAGGAGAGAGTTGGGTTAAGTGAGCAGCAGAGATGTGGCTTGACCTGTCAAGAAGGCCAGAAATAAGGAGGCTGCAGTAGGTTTTGAGCCATGAAGACTTAAACAGCAGTTAATAATACGGGTTTAATTAAAAAAAGAAAAAAAAGGTCAGTGATCTTCCAGAGAAGGCATCAGCTCTTGAAAAGGGTATAGAACTTGATTCTCAGTTGTGGGGCACAGCAAACCTGATTCACAAGAAAAACTAGAGATTTCAAATGGAAATTGGTAGTACTAGTTCTGTCCTGTCTGTGGTGATTGGTCTTTCTTTCTTGGCAAGAGAAGAATTGCTCTTAATATTTTTACTTAAGTTAAAAAATGAGTGAAAACTAAAGAGCTGGCATCTTCTGCAAGGGCAGAGGGGTGTTGAGTCTAATGAGGGGTGCTGTAGGTGAAGAATGAAACTGGTTTAGAGAGAGGGGAGAGACCAGGGTGGTGCCTAGCCTTCCTTTAGCCAATAGTGGTGCTGTGAAACAGATTGAAACCAGGATTTGGGAATAATTAGGAACCCTGGCCCTTGCTTCCTCAGATTGTGTTTGCAAATGTTTTTGGCAAGGTGTTAAATTTTTTGTATTGTCTGTGTGCTGTTCCAGTCTCATTGTGACAGATTTCTTAGACCTAGAAAAGCTCCAAGCATTGATTTTGACTGGGAGTATAATATTGGGCTTTTATGGTGGGAATCATCAACCTTATGAGACCTCAGACTTAAAGCAAATGGTTCATTCTTCAAAGAAATGCACTGCTGCTAATTTTGGCCCTTGTAAATGCTACGTCTCTCCTGTTACCACATTACAAAAATTGCCTTTAAGCTAGGTAAATCGCATCTGTGTATTCATGTTACCAGCTGGGGGGGTTTTTTATTGTTATTTTCTGTGTGGTAATTTTAAAATACCTCCTTATTTTATTTTTGGCGCCTAAATTTCTTCCATGAGGGTTATTTTTATCATTTTAAATGTGTAACATGGATCTGACATGCCTGAAAAAATGACTTTTTTCACTGCTTTGCAACTCTTGAGCTGCCAGGTGCTGCTTGGGTTCACTTGGAAATCAATGGAAGTTTGTCTAATTTGTCTGTCCTGCACTGATTTTTGTGGGCACCAGGTGCTAATCTTGCAAATTTTTACTGATTATTATATTGCTTAGATTAACGAAAAACGAGATTTCTAAAACATGTGATACGTCGTTTTGCACGTATCTGGCTTCTGACTGTCCGTACCAGCCTCAGCTGCTATCCTCTTCTCGCAGTGAGTCAGCTGGCCAAGCCAACCGCCAGCCTCTTTGCACCTGGACCCCAAACTGCGTGCCCATCCCACACCAAAAATCGGCCACTTCTGCAGTTGGCTGAAGCAGGCAGCCCCTGCTGCAGCAGCCCCACAGGGCATGAGAGCCTGGAGCTCCGCTCCCCCAGGAAGTGGCTACAGTCCCGCTGGCACATGTAGAGTGCCCGGGTGCAGTGTTCTCCCTTGCCCACACTCTTCTTCAGTGCCTGATGTATCTGCACCATTTTAATTCTAAAACTCTATCATAGTGTTGAGCCTGGAGTGGGCAGAGAGTGAGGCTATATAACCAGACAGGTTATATGGCCTGGTTCCTGAAATGGTCAAATGAGAGCAACTGCCTCAAATCCAGGTCTGATACAGTGGGTCTGGGCTAGAAAGCCTAGTTGTAGTAAAGGGGCAGAAGCCAAAGTCCCAACAGACTATGGTAACACCTGCAAGGCTTGGGTCATGGTGTAGAGGAGGATTGGAGCCACACAATTAACCTTTAAGGCTTTGGGTGCCCTGTAGTGCATGTTGACCAGAAGAGGCCCAAGAGGGGTCCAGTTGGACTGGGGCCACACAAAGGCTCTTGGGCAGCCTCCCTATTTATTACTACTCAGGGGCTGCATAGTGGCTGGGTGAGCGGCCAGTGGCAACCCAGGTGGGCGGGAGGCCACTGCGGGGCCAGGTCTGTAGGGTCTTGAGCCTTCATGCAGTACTGCCAGCTGAAACGCTGGTCATGATCCTGCACGTGCACTACCATGGTTGCATGTATGTGCACGTTGGCCATGGTGGCACAGCCAAACTGCTGCTGGATCTTTGCATCACCCAGGATTGCAATGAAGTCTGTGGTGTCTGTCCCATTCAGTTTGGCCCCTGGGCCAGCCATGGGGAAGGCAACAGAGCAGTTGCTGTCTGGGGGCGGTCAGGCCGGGGTTCTGGGTGCTGTCATCGGCTGGCATGTGCCCGCTGGGGTTGGGCATGGTGCCTGAAAGGCGGACTGCCCATCTGGAGTCCTGGAGGGCAGAGCCAGGGGCTGCAGGGTCCAGCATGTGCCCACAGTGATGGGGCACAGCCCATGGGACAGGGTGGGGCATGGTGTCTGGCAGGAACTTGCACAGGCCCGGGGGATCAAGGCAGAGATCCGGAGGCCGGCTTGGGACAGCCAATGAGCTGTCCCTGCCATGTGGCTCTGCCCCAAGCAGGAGTCTGTCCCCTGCCGGTACCGCTTACTATGCGCAGTTTGTGCCTGATGTCAGCGTCTACATATGCACCAGTGCTCATTAGGTAATGCACTGTTTTCTAGTATTTGTATGCGTAGGTACTAGTAAATGACACATTAGACTAATCTAATGCTCAGTAATTGTCATGCATGTGTAGATGGCAATGCTTTACTGTGCGTTTGATTAGTCGAATGCACAGTAAAGTGTCTTGTGTAGATGCACCCCCTGTGACTTAGTTTGATGTGTGCTTGGAGCTGGGCTGAGTTTCACTAACTCGCCTTAAGAAAAGAGCGTAATGACTGTGGTCAGTTCTGATGCAGGCTGGGTTTGAACGCTAGACCTACAACTGGGAGCACTCAGTATCCATTACAAATCCACAAGTCAGCCTGACCCTCTGGTAAAGTTTTGCATCTACTTTGCCTTCGGCCTGACTTCAGACAAACATGGCTGGCTACCCCTCCCTTTTTTAAAGACTCAGTCCCCTCTATATTCACGCATCTTCAATTCTAATTTAGAAAAAGCAAATTTAATCTAAAAATGTCACAATGCTTAAGATGGTCCATATCTAATAGATGTTTCATGCTACATTGTTAAAGCACATAAAGACTTAATGCAGTATTCGTGGTCTGTGTTCTAGTCTCTCTCCTATTTTGCATCAGTCTTTTCTTTTAACATCTGAAAGTGTTGTGACAGAAGCTGTCCAGTCCTCTGTGTTTGTGCAGGGTAGTGTTGCTTTCTTCTTGTAGGTTGGTAGGAAATAAAATATTAATAGCTGGAATAATTAATAGACACTGTCTGTGGCTTGGATTTTATGCAAATATTTCAATGGTGATTCTCTGTCATCTGCATCTTGGTATTGAGACAATACCCCAGCCTGTTGTTCTCGTGGTACACTCAGAAGCTTTTTCTTAGGGTAGTTTTTGTAGCCATTGTAAGCCAAGTGTTATTTTTGGGACAAGTCAAATAACATGGGAGGGATATATTTATACTCAGTTTGTGTTGCTCAGCTGGGCTGTCTGCAGGTTGGCTCATGTTCTTCCTCTGTTCTAGCCCATATCCATCTCTCTTGCTATTCTGTCCTCTCCTGCTTGCAGTCCACACCTGATAGGGTCTCCCTTGTGTTTCTCTGCTCTGTTTTCCCTGCCAGGTCTGATAGACCTTCCAGCTATATGTAACCCTTGGTGTGGCTGCTACCCGCAGCCACATCCAGATGTTCGGGACCTGTGGTGCCAGGTAGCTTTACCACAGCTCAGCTCACCCAGCAGTGATCAGAGGCTTCCTGAGAGGAGAGGCTCCCTTTTTACAATGGAAACACCTTGCAGACTCAGAAACAACTATTTCCAGAATTTAATCATATACAGGAAATAATTGCTATATGCAAGTGAATATTAAATAATATCAAAAGTGTGAAGTACTCTATATACAATACACATGGATGAGTTCATACAAAAATAACAGTTGATAACTATTTACACATAAGGTATGATCAAATTAACACAAAGCTAATAACTTAGGGCTTGTGTAGACAACACGGGAGTTAATGTAGATTGCTCGGAAATGTCAATGTGGTTGGGGGTTTTTTGTTGGGTTTTTTTTTGTGTGGTGCATTTTTGTTTACACAACATTGCGTTTGTGTTTGCACATACTGGGCTTTTGAGCGAGTTAAGCCTCCATGTGTCATTACCCGCAGATGTCAGTAGGGGGAGTCACATACCAACTTACCCCCTAGAATGTCTCTCCTAATGTATTACAGCGGGAGGCGCATGTAAACCACCCTGGCTGCCCAGTCCCCACCCCCAGACTCTGACTGGGCAGTCCTGACTCTGGTTGTCTTCCCATGGGCATGGTTATAGTCACCCCAAAATCCTTGTCACTTGACCTCGCCTATGCTAGTTCGGTCCGGTCTCCCTCCATCAGTATGTGACCCCATCCCAACCCCAAAGACAAGCTGTGTGAATCCTCCCCTCCCTTTCCCTTCCCATCCCACCATGCTACAAATATGGGGGGGAGTCTTTCATTAACTAAAGCTGCTATGATGACTGCTATATCATAAGAGTAGCAGGTAGGGCTATGATATCATGAGAGTAGTGGGTGGGTGTTTTTTGCCTCCCTGGTTGATTAGGGATTACTGTTGGTGGTGGTGGTGAGCAATTCTGGCTCTTTTTTTTTTTCTGGTTTACATTTCCCAGCATGCCTGAGCTCGTTGATCTTCATACAGTTTCCGATGGGGGCTCTCATTGGAAACCTCCTGTTCCCTGCCCAGGTGCACCATCAGTCTGCTTGTGTAATGTCACACACGGCTTTTGGAGGTGTGTTGTGAATTGTTTTATAAATGTTTTTGGAATGTTTTTCAAAATGTGGCTTGCTGTTTGACTCGTCTGCCCCCGGGGCTCATTCACATGTGGGTGATGGTGCGTAGTGTCCCCTTCCCCCAAACCACTCTCAATCTGGAAGCAGCAAACCCCTAGCCCAGTCCAGATTTCCTCCTCCTTCCCCTAACCGTCCCCCGTTTCACCCCCTGCATCTGCAACACCACACACCTCTGTAGACAGATACAGATTTAAAGTATAAAAAAACCGAAATTATTTTAGAACAAAGCACTCCTAGGGTTGTTGTCAGCAATATATCCCGCCAGACAATCATGCACAAGGGCCGCCCAACCAGCCTGTCCTTGAGGATATCTCCTCGGTCCCTGTGCTGCTGTCCCAAGTCTCTGTTGTCTTGCCACTGTCTGTCGCGCTTTACCTTCCCACGAGTCCTTGAAAACCTCTCCACGGCTCTCGTAGATACTGTGCAGCATGCAGGCTGCCACAATAAAGGCCATTATAGTTTCTTGATCCATGTAAAGCCAGTACGTAAGGGCCCTCCATTGTCCTTTCAGTCAGCCAAATGCACGTTCTACAGCTGTCCTGCAACTGCCGAGGCAGTAGCTAAAAACCAGCTTCTGTGGGTCAGTAACGTTGCCTCCATAAGGCTTCATGAGCTTTTAGGGTGTAGGCAGCGTCTGCTAATATAACTGGCGCAATGGTGACATTGCAGATCGCTGTCTCCTCCATACTGGGTGCTTCTCCACTAGGGCAGGCAGAGAGGAGTTTCTGAACATGTGCACATCATGCGTGCTGCCAGTTCACCCGGTAAAAATGTTCATGAGCCAGCCCCAGTGGTCCGCCATGGCTTGCAGGATCACGGAGGCACATCCTTTCCTGTTTGTGGGAATCCTTCCACTCCCCGCAGGGCACAGCATTGTGATATGATTGCTGTCTGAAGCCCCCGCACAGTTCGGGAACCCCTTCTTATTAAAGCCATCTGTGACTTGCTGCGGATTCTCCAGGTGGATAATTTGTTTGCAGAGATCTCCTTAAGCAGCTGGCATGCCTCATGAATTGCTTGCCGGACTGTGCAGACAGCCATGCCAAACTGGTTGGCAATGTAGCAGAGGCTGGATGGGCTGGCCGGTTTCATGATGGCCGTTGCAACCCTCTTGTCTGGTGGGATCACCAGATGCACGTTTGTGTCCTGCCTCGTGATGTGTGGTCCCAGCATTGAGACATATGACGGGACGTCTCCCTTTTCATTCTGAACATCCCAGCCACTGCTGGTCGTTCCAGGTGGTCAGCATGATTCGCTTCCACTCATCCGAGCGGCTCTCGCGGGCCCACGCCATGCAGATGCTGGTCCTCCTCAGCTTTCTCAATGAGCCTGGTTAAATGCCAGCATTTGCAGAAGCCACTTCCTCCTCCACCTCTTTCTCATGCTCCATGTCCCCCATCATGTCCTCCTCCTGCTCTGTGTCCTGTTACACTAAGGTTATTTTTGCTTATTTCCGTTTAAGTAGCTGTGCCACTGCAAATATGTCAGGAATGTAATTTTTTCTCTTCGTCCACAGTCAACTTAACTGTTGTGTCCATCCAGTTCAACTCATGCCCCCCAGGCTCAGCCAGAGATGCAGAGGGCAGGCATGACATGCCCAATGGGTCGGCAGGGACCCAGCGTCAGCCGAGGCCTGAGC
>NW_028325068.1:0-8768 GCF_052110815.1 Crocodylus siamensis | reverse complement strand
TGCAGTACTTACAGATAGCTGGACAAATGTGAGGGGAGAAGGAATCATAAACTTTGCAATAACACCTCAGCCAGTCTTGTACAGAAGCATTGAAACGGGAGAGGGCAGGCATACTGCAGAGTATGCCAGTAGTAAAATATGTGAAGTCCTACAGAAGATTGGGCATGGTAAAGTATTTGCTTGGTTGACTGGCAATGCAAGTAACATGAAAGCAGCATGGGAAATCATAATGGATAAAAATCCACATATGACTGCATTAGGATGTGCATCCCATGGTTTAAAATTGCTTGCTAATGACATCATGAAATTGGACACTCTGCAAAAGATTTATAGAAGAGCAAAAGAAGTTATAAAACATGTAAAAGCTACTTGCATTGCAGCTGCAGTCGTTGAGAAGAAGCAGGAAGAAAAGAATCAAATGGCAGCCCCCCAACTCTGTCGTAAAACTAGGGGGGTGGAGTGGTGATCTCATTTGGAAGTTTTCCTAAAAAAACAAAGAAGCTCTTCAAGAAACAGCAATAACTGAGGATCTGAAAGTCTCCAGGAGTGTAAGGCTGGCATCAAAACTTGCAGAAATGTTCCTTCTCTAGACGGAGAGTGAGCAAAGCCCTGGGCTAGGCCACGCTGCGGGCACCGTCCCCGCCTGCCCCCGCGCTGCCGGCACCACCGCCTCCTGCCTGCCAGGGGTTTGCGTGGGAGGGACCCACGGCTGCAGCTGCGGCTTCTGTGCCAGTCACAGCCCTCAGCTTTAGCACGCCCCCGCCCTGGTCTGGCCCAGCATCCAGATCCGGGCTGGCAAAACACAGGCCACGGGAGGAGCCAGGCCAGCAACGCGTGGGGTCCGGCCACGGGCGGCTGCCGCGGGCAGCGCCTGCAACTCTGGGCCAGGGCAGCCCCCGGGGGTGCGAGCAGGCATTGCTGTGAGTCCAGGGGGCTCGGAGCGCTGCCAGCGGCGTGGAAACCCGGGGCCGCTGTGGCTGCAGCAGCCCTGCCCTGGGTGGGTGACCCTGGGGCTGGGGCTGGGCTCAGCTCCATGCTGGCCCGTGTGGGCCGACAAGGGAGCTGTGGCCCTCCACAGGTCACCAGCACCCAGCAAGGGGCCCACTGGCACAGACAGGTTAGCTGGGATACCCAGTTCTCCTCTCCTGGGACAGCTCCTGAGGACCAGGTTGTTTCTGGAAAGCGCTTATGTGGCGCCTTCCCCACGTCCAAGGTGGTAGTGCAGGTGCAGAGCCACTGCAAGGGCCTCCCAGCTGGCAGGGAAATGCCTCCTGCTCCTGCCTCGCGCTCCCCTCCTGATCTGACAGTGGGCTGTGTTGGCCTGGTGGGGAGGAGACGGTTCCCGCCGGCTCCCAGCCTCCCTGGCCCGTGGTCCCGGAGCAGTGCCACGCAGAGGCTGCGGGTAACTGAGCCCTGTCATACCTGCCTTTGCTTCCCTCTGCCAGGGGTTGCAGTCAGTCTCAGCCTCTGAAGTTCCCGGGCCTTTTTTCCAGCTGAGAAAATGTTCAGCGCTTGAATGAGAAGCAGGTTATGTTTTTGCACCCTGCACTTCCTTCCTAGCTGAGGAAAGGATTTTTTTGCATCCAGTAGATTGATGTGAAGTTGGTAGACTTGTGTGGGAAAGGTGTCTTATAGGTTCCCTCTGAGGAATTCGAGAGAGAGTGATGGTCTTGGGAGAAACGTGCCCCCACAGGTAGCTGGGTATTCTTGTCTGTGATAGGTTTCCAGAGTGTGTTCGTTCAGGTGCACCGTGATGTTTGGTCTCTCCTGTGCATCTTCCATCAGGGCATTGGGTACACCACTGGGTGAGATGTATAACCTTTCTGGAGGTGAGGTATGAGACCCAGGTATGTTGATGGCTCTGTTGTGGGGTGCAGTAACTGGGGGACTGCTGGAGATGTGTTGGCAAGCTTACGTTTCTTGTCATGGTGTGGTTTGGGCCCTAGGAAGCTGACTTGTGGTGGCGAGTGCTTGTTTAAAGGCTGGGATGGGTGGCTCTGGGAAGCTCTCGTTAAGAAGGAGGTCATCTTCTAGAATGAGCCCCAGTTGTTTGGGGATTCCCCACGTAGGTTCCTGGGAGGGATGACATGTCATAAATAAAGGCGTGCATTTTGTGAGTGTTTTATTTTTGTACTGCCGCAGTTCTTTGCGTGGTATCGGGGTGGCTCTCGCAAAGTGCAGCGTCTCTCCCGGAGGAGTGTCCTTGCTGGGTGAAAGCCAGGAGAGCAGGCAGGGACGCTGTCTGCGTTGTGCTGAGCCTGCCCTCGTGTCTGTGGGGCTGAGAGTTTCAGGGCCCGGGGATGGGGGAAGGGAGGGGAAGTTTAGTGTCTCCTCCAGCCAGTTTTTCCCTCTGGCAAGGCAAGCTAAAGAAGACTTTAAAGTAAATGTGTGGCAGAAAACTGAAGTCTGGAGTATCAGGGTGAAAACAAGCAGCTGGGCTGATGTGCGGCTGGCTAGGCAGGGATGTGTGTCGGGGCCACGTACCCGGTTTACATGACAGCTCCACTGAATGATAGTGTCTAGCTGTTTGCACGCAGGAAACAAGCGGTGTGAGCCAGCCCTGGCGCCGTGGTGTT
Organism: Crocodylus siamensis; assembly: GCF_052110815.1. NCBI lineage: Eukaryota > Metazoa > Chordata > Crocodylia > Crocodylidae > Crocodylus > Crocodylus siamensis. The sequence continues at coordinate 6,192 of NW_028325068.1, read as the reverse complement.
AACACCTGTTCTTGGTCCCGTCTGGCCCAGAATGTTTGACCCCCCCCCCCAATGTCATAACTTGAGACCCCCCAGTGCCCCCCCAACCCCCTGAGCTGGGCCTGCCTTGCTGGCCACTTAACTGCAGGGTAGGAAGGATCTTGGTGACCAACACAAATTGGTGTCCAGGAATTAATGTGCCCACACTCAAATGTGTACGGCCAGGTGAGGTCAGTTGAGGTAAGTAGCAGTGGACTGCCTGAAGCAGCAGCAGAGCCCCCAGCTCCAGCCTGGCCAGGCCCTTTGCCTGCGCTAGACCCTCCCTTGCGTGCTCACGTGTTCCAGCTCCCAGGTTGTCGACACGTTTTCTAACACTCCTGTCTTTCCCAGTAGATGGAGCTCGGGAGTACACGCGTGGTGCGTTTCCCTCCCATTCAGCACTGAGCAGCAGTCCGACAAGGTGTGCCCATAGCAGGACCTCAGTGCTGGGAGGTGGTGGTGCGCGGAGGTGCAGAACTGTAAATGATGGTTTTAGCAAGTGGTGTTTGTTTCAACAGGCTTGAAGAATGAAACAACAGAGAACAAAAACCTGGGGAACCTGGACAACAGCCTATTTTCTCTGTTTGTTTCTGCGCGCCGCATCTGGTAAGTTGAACCGTCTTTCTTTCTTGCTCCCTTGGCGCCAGACCGGATAAATGCAGATGAACACTGATAAACAGAGATGGCCCGGGAAATGACAGGTCTGGTAGCAAGGATCTGAGCCCAGGTTGGTGCCATCAAGCTGGAGAATACCACATGGAGGGAGCTGTATTTTAAGAAGGGCAGTGGGGGCGGGGAGAAGGGCGATCCTAGGCAACTCTAGGCCAGTCAGTTTGATCCCAGGGGCATGCAAAGCAGTAGGGAATGACTACAGACAGGCAGATGGGAAAGTGGATACAATTAGGGCTGTCAATCAATCATGGTTACTTACATGATTAACATGTTAATTGATTTCTTGCATTGTTTTTGCTAACGCATCAATTGCACGTGTGGCTTTGGAGCCTGCACCCGGGCTCCACTGTGCTGCTGTCACTGCCGCTTCTGGGCTGTGCGCATGCGCACGCACGCCCCGTTCATGTGGCCAGGGATGAAACTCCGTGGCAGGTAGAGTAGCGCCCACTAGTTAAGTCTGTTGGGTGGAGAGGGAAGGGGCAGGGGGGTTGCAGATCAAGGCTCCCACAGTAAGGGAGGGACTGGGGCAGGGGCTGGGGTGAATGTGCCCCTGGGGCCAGGGTGGGTCGTGTAACAGAACTGCAGCCGGCTTGTCCAGGGCTGTGGGTAGGAAGGCTCCCACCGCTGCGTGCCACCCCAGTGGAAGCATGGGGGGCATGTGCCCTCTGGATTTGTGTACGAGTCAGAGGCACACTGCCTGCTGAGGGCTGGGGCTCTGCACCCAGCTGCCTTTGCCCTGGGACCCATGTGATGCCATCTTGTGCCTCCTGCTACCAGGTGGGCAGGGCACACGTGGCACAGCCAGCACGCAGCAAGGAGAGCAGGGTGTAGAGCCCCAGCCCACCTCTGCCCCGCACATAAATCTGGGGAACATGTGGCCCCCATGTCTCCCCTGAGGGTGCACACAGTGGCGTGGAGCCATGTTCCCTGCCCCCATACCCCTGCGTGAGCCACCCATGGCTCTATCCCATAACCTACCCCTGCCCTCCTCGCTTCTTCACAAGAGGGGGCTCAGTCTGCACCCCCACCTTCTCCACCTGCCTCTCCCCCTCCACAGACTTATCAGCTGGGCGCTGCACTACGAGCTGCTGGGTTGTATTCCTGTAGGGTTACATCACAGGGGCAAAGGCCTGGCTAGGGTAGATCAGGGAGAGGGGAGCCTGCGAGCCATGGTACTGGGTGCAGGTGAGACCTCGTCTGAAGCACTCGGTGCAGTTCTGGTCACCTGTGTGCTGGAAAGATGCCTTTAGGCCAGAAGGAGAGCAGAGAGCGGCTGCTTCAGGAGATGGGAGACCCTGATTGCTGGGCAGAGACTGGGACCTTGGCCTTTTTTATTCTTTGAAGGCCCTGAGGCTGAAAGGCTCATGGAGAACAGCTGGTTCCCCTGCCTGGAGGGTCAGGGTCAGGGTCAGGGCTAGGGAGGGAGCACAGCTTTCTAAATGAAGGATAAGGGCAGGGCAGGGTGGCACCTTGGAAACCAGTGAGTTTAGAGAGGCATGAGCTTCCGTAGCCAGCAACCTACTTTATCCAGGGCCAGTCAGTCATCGTCAGGTTGGCAAATACAGGCTGGAAAGCTGAAGGCTTCCGGCCAGCGGAGCAGCAAGTCTGGCACTGTCTGCCGGGAGGACTGAGTCCTGTTAATGTGTTTGCCTTTGCCCTGTGTTATTGCCGTCTCTTTGAGGCGAGGTTACAAAATGCAGTGAGGAGGAGGAGGAGAAAGGGAACAAACCCACCCGCCCTTTGTGTTAATAGTTTCAGGCACTCGGGCAGGGTGGAACAGGACCACGCTCAGGTGCCAGGCAGGTAGAACAGGACGTGGCCCTCGGGGTACCTGCGTTGCACACAGAAGCTGGCCAGAGGGGTGCAGAAAGCAGCAAGATGCAGCGATGCACATATTGCAAGGGAAGAGTTTTTGAACATGGGTGTGAGACCTGGGCAAACGGGGAGCTTCACAGGTTTCCCCATGTGAGGACATGGTGGAGAAAGGGGGGCATCTGCCAGGTCGTAGGTTGAGATGGGTCGGTTGTTGCAGCTGGAGAGCAGAGGGGAACTTCACTTGGACCACGGAACCACAGCTAGTGCTTTGTCATAGTGAGAAGGGGCTGGGAGGGGTGGGATGCATCTTGGGTTAGCAATAAACGTGGTCCAAAATACCTGGAAAACCCTACAAGGCAGGTGGTGCTGCGAGTGGTTTTGCCTCCCCGGCTGTCGCCCTGTTGGGGCGGGTTCTGGGGCCAGTTGAGATCAAAGTGAATTTGAGGTATGTTCATGAGGCGCTACAGCATGAGCCCTGTCCCCTTTGCCAAGGTGCAGCTCACATGGGGGGTGCCGGATCAATCTGCGTGTCAGTCAGCTGAATCATGTTGACCGATTTCACAACCATAGAAAGTGCAAACAAGAAGATGAAGGGAGGAGGTAACTAATGTCCTGTCTTTTATTTATTCCCTGCTAGAGTGTGAGCCCATCAACCCCACCGGACACAAGTGTAGAAATGAATCCATTACAGCGTCTGCTCACAGTGATGTGCTCCTGCGCTTTGTTGTTCAAGACACGGTTGTGGATCTTTTAAGAGCTACTCTTAACTGGCAGACTGATTCGTGGGAAGTTGTGCATGCCTATCACGACGGCGAGGACCAGCTGGACAGACAGGCAGAGAGATTTCATGGGCGAACCGAGGTCTTTCCCAAGGACATTCGCGATGGCAATGCATCTTTGTTGCTGAAAAATATATCCTGGAATGATACCCGAACCTATTGTGCTTACTTTTTCCCCAGTGATGATGGAAACCATTGTGAATGCTGCAGCGTCCAACTTCACGTGTCAGGTATGTCTGTGCGGTAACCCTGGCGTAGGAAATGTGCTCTTATGCTCCTCAGCAGAGACTAATTTACTGCATCCTGCTCGTAACGCACAGGAGCTTTCGTTTTGAAGGGAGCTGCTATTCCCTGTACCGATACCAAGTGTAAGAGTTGGGCTGTTATCCACTTCCTAGCGGTGTTTAGGAGGAGGCTTCATGGCCGCCAGCTCAGTCCAGCTTTGAAAGCGCAGTTGGTGATACTGTCTCCCTGCTTCTCCCAAATCTGTAACTTGAATATGGGACTCTAAGCATGGCCGGAGAACTGACCCTGAGCATCTCAGCTGGGCCAAGCTGGGGTCAGGGCCCAGGCAGGGCTGACGGGTGCAAGTGCCCGTTGCACGAGACTGCCAGAGCTGGGAGAGCTTGGAGTCTCAGTGGGGCTGGAGGTGGGCCACAGAGGTCCCTGATGGGGGCCACAGCCAAGAGGAAGGGGTCACGGGGTGTGCAGCCCAGGATGACGATGACTGGTGCTAGGATATCTGCGGAGAAGGGATCGAGGCCGGGGTCCAAGAGTGAGCTAGGGCCAGAGCCGGGTAGTTAGCAGCCCAGGAGAGGTGTAGAACAGGTAGAGGAGCCCAGAGAGAGGAGAGTCATATCAGGTAGCTCTGAAGACTGGTCCTGGGTAGGACCTACCAATGCACCCTACTGGACTTGGCTGGTGCGGTGGGGCTGCCTGTGGCAGGGCAGCCTCTGTATAATACCACACATGTGCCACTCCAGGGAAAAGTAAGGATGAGGTGCCAGAAAGCCTCAGCCCTCACTGCCTTGTGGGTTACCCCATGGAGCCGGGAGGCTAGAGGAGCACACCCAGACCAAAAAGCACTTGCAAGGGCCAGGAATGGAGTGCAGGGCCAGACAGGTCCAAGGGCATGAGCAGTGCAGCCCAGTGAGGGGCTGGAGCAGGCAGTCAGACCAAACGAGTCTGGAGGCCTGGAGCATGTCTGGGAAAGTGGAGAACTGAGTGGGGCCAGGGCCAGGGACCAGAGAGCAGCTGACAGCCTGGAGAGGGGCCAGGAGGGAGCCCGAGGAGCCTGGCAGCCCAGGCAGTCATCGTGTGAGGCTGAGGGGTCTAAAGGCCCAGGCCCCGTAGGTTTTAGCTGTGAACATGTATCACACACACATTCCAAATCTCTGCATACATGTAGTGCACGTGTATACTATACACACATGGGGGAGAGTGCACACCTCCATGCTCCATTGCCACCTCCTGTGGAAGGCATTGTGCCCACTCAAGTGTATTGCAACATGCCTTCCTCGAGGGCTGGGTGCTGGAGGAGTGGGTTTTTTCCTTCCGCGTGCTTCACAGAACAGCCCTCCTTGTGATGATGTCTCAAATAGGGTGGAGGACTCTCGAAGTGGTGCTGGCTACAACAAATCTGTCTGGGCTTATTGAAGTGATTGGATTTTTCATTTCCAAGTGGGCTGGTGTCCCCCCTGCCCCACTGAGTATTAACTGGAAAATGATCCTTTAGGCCTCTTTAGAAAAAGTCTTCTTCAAGTAGAAAGCAAAGCTTGAAGGTTTTCCTTTTGAAGGACGGCACTCTTGAAGATGCAGTGGCACGAAAGCAGGGGATTGAAATGGAGATGTAGCAGGCCAAATCCTGGGACCTTGAGCCCACTAAGATGCGTTTGTCTCTGGGCCAGGTGTCTGTGCCGTGCAGTCTCATAGTGCGGGGGCTGGAAAGAAAGAAAAACTAAGGTTATTGATGCCATGTCCTGCACCAGGAGTTGGCAACCCCTGGCACATGTACATGGCACATGAAGACATTTTGCTTGGTATGCCAGTGTGTGCCTCAGGGCTAATGGCAGGAGAGGCACTTGCAAGGCAAGCCCTGGTCTGGTGATTCACCATACTCGGGCAAAGCACACTTCCCAGCCCCTGCCCCCACCCACCTCCAGCCCTGGCGTGTTAGGACTTTGCACATCCAGCAGACGTGCCACCATCACCCCAGACACCAGTAGCTGGAGGTGGTGCTGGAGCTGCTCCCTCCGGGGTGCGGGCAGTGGAGGAGGGGCTGTCCGTTCTCATCTGGGGCTTGCTCTGCTCCACAGGGAAAGGCGCTGCAGTCCCAGTGCGGGGAGCTGGGAGCTGTCTCGCTGCCATCCTGCTGCTGTACAGGGTGTTGTGAGCACGTGAAAACGATCTGTCTTCCCGCACAGGTGAGTTGAGTGGGGCACACGTGATGCCCGTCAGGCTCTGCCGGCTCCTGCAGACCGAGGCATTCGCTCGCACCTGTCCAGCACCTTGTAATGAACTGGGGTTACATTTGCAGCCGGGGCATTGGGGGTCTCCCATGAGAAGTCAGTTAGTGCCTGGGTCCAGCACACTGACTCCTCCCAAACCCCTTCCCTGGAGAAAACCCCAGGGGAGTCAATGGAGTATAGAGACCTCATGGTCTTTCTATCCCCCCACCTCAGTTTGCCACCACCTTGCAGCTGTTGCAGTAATAGAGACGAGGTTCCCCTCCTCCAACCAGCTCCAGGTGGACCACAGGAAGGAGCCACAGTGGGAGGCTGGTAGTGATTGTAGGCCAGTGGTTAGTGTTGCCAAAGTGCCCTGGCTTGGGATGCTGTGATCGCAGCCACATTGCCCAGGTCAGAGCCCCAAGGGGAGCATGTCCTCCCCACCAGCCTCCTCACCCCAG
>NW_028325067.1:0-8797 GCF_052110815.1 Crocodylus siamensis | reverse complement strand
CTGGACCACCCCGGAACCCAGTGACAAGATCGTCCCTGCCGCCACGGGGAGTGCGTACCGAGCTGGCTTTTTGGGCTCGCCCAGGGGGTTTGAGATGTGAGTCGGGGTATCCGGGAGGTTAAAGGCTACCTGTGCAAAATTTTTGGTTTCTGAGGACACCAGACACACATTCCAGCATTCTGATCGAGAGCTCTAGGATACCTGAGTGAGTATACGAATCCCCTTGCCCAATTTGTTTTCTGGATCCGGGGATAAGGACTTGTTTGATTTGGTTTTGTAGCGGGGGATTTTTTTTTGGCCTGGTATCTTGCGGACGGTCTGTTGCTAGGATCTTTTGGTATTTGGTGTGCGTTGGGCGCACTCTTGTGGGCATTAAAATGGGTGCGGGTTGCTCCCGTGTAGAAAGCTCACGTACTCCTTTGGGTTGTGTTTTACGGAACTTTAGCAAATTTACAAAGCAGGCAGATTATGGGGTGAAGATGAAAAAGGGTGATATAATTAAGTTTTGTCAACTCGAGTGGCCAACATTCGGGGTCCACTGGACCCCGAAAGGATCCTTTGTAGTAAAAGAAGTGATAGCTATCCATGAAATAGTTATGCAAGATGGACATTGGGATCAATTTCCTTATATAGATTGTTGGTTGGGAGTGGTCCAAAATCAGCCACCTTGGATTAAGAAATGCTTAGTAAAGTCTCATGTGATGGTTGTTAAAGGAAAGACTCGAGGAGAACCACCTGTACTCCCTGAGTCTGATGGGGGTGGGATCCTGAATTAGCCGAGTACCAGGCTCATTCTCTGGTCACCCTGACAAGTAGTGAGGATGAATCAGACACCTCCTCAGGATCCAGTCCCTCTGCACCACCGCTCCCTCCCTCAGGGAAACCACCACCGGCGTACCAAAGCATACCTAATGATTCAGAGCGTGTGCTTCAGCCAAGTGCCCCATCTGAATCAGAGAATAAGGGCTATTATTTGCGCAAGACTGTAGAATCACGGCCAGTGCTGAATTGCCCGATGCGAGAGGTTATCAGAGAGGGGGGCAATGCAACTTTTGTCTACACCCCATTTAGTACTTCAGATTTATTTAACTGGAAGAATCAGAGCCCCTCTTTTCGTGAAGACCCTGAAAAGATGAGGGACCTGTTTCGATCCATTGGGCAAACCCATCGACCCACTTGGGCTGATGTCCAGATGATGCTCCAAACCCTCCTGACCCCGGAGGAGAGGAGATTAGTGTTGGGGACAGCAGAGCGTATTGCAGCAGCCAGGGTAGAAGCGGAGGAAGCTGCTGGTCATAACTTGCGTGATACCTGCCCTGTTGAGGAACCGAGATGGGATAATCATACCGTAGAAGGAAGAGAGCTGAGTGCATGGGGATTATAGTGGAAGCAATGGGGAAGGCAGTGCCTCGGGTTACCAATCTGTCTAAGTTGTATGAAGTGAGACAGGGAAGAGAGGAGGATCCCTCAGCTTTCCTCGGGAGGCTATACGAGGCGTTCCGCAGGTTTTCGGACCTAGATCCAGAAGCTCCAGATAATCAACGCATGGTAAATCTTATGTTTATTGGTCAATCCGCTGCTGATATTCATAAAAAGCTACAGAAAACTGAGGGAGGTGCTGGGAAACCGATTTCAGAGCTGGTGGAAATTGCATATAAGGTATATGGGAATCGTGAGCAGGCACAGCGAGCGCAAGGAGGATAAAAAGGCTCAGCGACAGATGGCAGCGCTGGCAGCTGCTATAACTGGAGGTAACCCTGGAAAGGCTGGGATGCAGAAAGGGAAAGGAGAAAGAGTGGGAGCAGACGTTTGTGTTTACTGCAGGGAGAAAGGACACTGGAAGAGGGAATGCCCAAAGTTGAAAGAGAAGAGAGAGGGGGAACCAAGAGGTCACCTCATGCGGGCAGAGGAAAAGGGTGAGGACACAGAATGAAGGGGATGGGGATCTAAGACCACTACCCTTCGGGTTGGAGCCCGAGAGGATCCCATGGTAACCATTAGGGTTGGTGGCAGAGACTTTGAAGCCTTGGTTGATACTGGGGCTACATTTTCAATGATTCCAGAAAAAAACCCCTGTGCAAGAGCTAGTGAACAGCATGTTCTTGTGGAAGGGATTGAGGGAACGCAATCCCGACTCCCCGTTTGTAAGCCACTCCTCACCAAAGTGGGGGACCATTTGCTTGAGCACTCCTTTGTATATTCTCCAAGTTGCCCGGTTGCATTACTTGGGCAGGACCTACTCACAAAAGTGCAAGCTGAGATATTTTTCAGAGACGACCAGACGGTGGTCCAGTTACCTGTCAAGCAGAGCTCGAACTATCAGATGGCTCTCCTGGAGGACCGACGCCCTGTAGTAAGTTCTGAAGATCACATGACTGGAGTAGACCCTTCGGTATGGGCTGATTGAACCCCTGCGCGAGCTAAGTCGGTCTCCCCAGTAAGGATCATACTCAAGGATGGGGAGGGGCCTGTTCGGGTAAAGCACTATCCACTCAGCCGAGCGGCCAGAGTTGGACTCAAGCCGTTAATAGAGAAATACAAGAGTTGCGGATGGCTAGTGGAAGGGTCCACACCATATAACACCCCCATTCTTGGAGTGCCAAAGGCAGATGGGGTCTCATATAGACTGGTCCAAGACCTGCGAGCAGTAAATAAGAAGGTTCTTTCAGACCACCCTGTAGTCCCAAACCCACACATGATTTTGACACAAGAACCGGGGGAAGCTGAAATATTTTCAGTGCTAGATTTGAAAGATGCTTTCTTCTCCATTCCCCTTCACCGAGAGAGTCAAAAATTGTTTGCTTTTGAGTGGGAGGACCCAGATACTTTCCATAAAGCCCAGCTCATGTGGACAGTTCTCCCACAAGGATTCATAGCAGCCCCCCATATTTTCGGACTTGCCGTTCAGAAGGACTTGGAGGAGTGGAAGGGATCACACCCCGCAGTGACTCTCCTCCAGTATGTGGATGACCTGCTAGTTGCAAGCCCAAACTTGCAGCTCTGCGAGGAAGCCACCAGATCACTGCTAAACACTCTAGGGGAAAAAGGATATAAGGTCTCTAGAGAGAAAGCCCAAATATGTCAGCCTCAAGTTACATTTTGGGGATATAAGCTCTCAAAAGGAGTCAGAGCCCTGAGTGCGGACCGCATACAGGCAATCCAAGGTCTAACCTCACCTAAGTCACCCAAGGAGCTGCGGGCATTCCTAGGGCTAACTGGGTTCTGTCGACTATGGATACCAGATTATGGTGGGAAGGCTAGACCACTGTATGACTCACTGACTAAGGAGAGTCTCACTGAATGGAAATGGAATAAAGAAATGCAGCATGCCTTTGATCTGCTTAAGGCAGCATTAACCTAGCCCCCTGCCCTGGCCATCCCAAATAGTAAAAAGCCATATCGACTGTATGTTCATGAGAATCAAGGGGTCGCATCAGGGGTGCTGACACAGCCATCAGGCCCAACCTGGAGACCCGTGGGATATTACTCAAAGGTTCTAGATCCAGTTGCCCTCGGGTGGCCAGCCTGTCTTCGGGCTGTGGCAGCCACAGCAGTGGTTGTCGAAGAAGCCCAGAAGATAGTCATGGGTGCGGACATGGAAATACACACCCCTCATGGAGTTCCCCAGATTCTAGGGACTGAGGGAGGAAAGTTTCTCAACCCCTCCAGACAATCACGGTATGAAATATTTTTGCTCTCTAATCCAGGACTTACTTTCAAACATACTACAGCCTTGAACCCTGCAACCTTGCTGCCGGAGCCAGGGAAACCGACGCACGACTGCCTTGAGGTCCTGAATCAAACCACACAGGTGCGGCCTGATCTTGCCAAGGACCCAATTGAAGACCCAGATGCTGAATACTTCGTAGACGGCTCCAGCTCTGTCATCGATGGAAAAAGACGAACAGGATGTGCACTGGTAACCTTGGATAAGGTAGTATGGAGGGAGTCATTGCTGAGCTCATGGTCGGCACAGGCCGCGGAACTCACTGCGCTCACCCGAGCATTACAGTTGGGGACAGGCCGGCGGGTTAATGTATACACTGATTCTCGCTATGCTTTTTCTACGGTTCATGCGCACGGACTATTGTGGAAAGAAAGGGGTTTCATTACGGCTTCTGGGAATAAAATTGCTAACGGCCCTCAGATTATCAAGCTACTAGAGGCACTCCACCAGCCTAAAGAGGTAGCAGTCACTCATGTGCGGGCCCATGGGAAGGCTGCTGAGGAGAAGCATAAGCTTGGAAATGCAAGGGCTGATGCGGCACCAAGGAAGCCGCATTTATTGGAGGAGAGGCGGAAGAAGTATCCAGGCAGGCCTTGTCCCATGCCATATGGCCATACGTCCAGGATTTAGTCCCGCAGTATTCCCCTGAAGAAGATAAATTTGCACAGAAGGCTTGTGCAGGAAAGAACTCCCAGGGGTGGTGGATAGTACCAGGAGGGAAAGTCATGATACCCAGGCCATTGCTTCAGGACGTGCTGCATCAGCTCCATGCAAGTTTGTTTAGCTTGGCTATGGGTGATCTAGTGATCCGCCAAGCAGCAGTCCCAGGGCTATATGTAGAAGCTCAGCATATTGCTACCAGGTGCATCACATGTCAGAAAGTAAACCCTCGAAGGAAACCCGCTGTGCCAATGGGAGGTAGACCCTGGGCAGCGTACCCTGGACAAGCATGGCAGATTGATTTTGCCGAGCTCCCACCGTCTGGACATCATAGGTTTTTACTTGTCATGGTAGACCAGCTCTCCGGTTGGGTCGAGGCATGGCCCACCAGGACTGCCACTGCGGCTACAGTAGTGAAGTATCTGTTGCAGGAGATCATTCCCTGGTATTCTCTACCTGAATCCATCGAGTAAGATCAAGGACAACGCTTTGTGGGAAAAGTAGTTCAAGAGGTCACACAAGCCCTCAAGATCACTTGGAAACTACACACACCATGGAGACCACAGAGTTCAGGACAAGTGGAACGCATGAATAGGACCTTAAAAACTCTACTCACCAAGATCCGTATTGAGACACACCTTAAATGGCCTCAAGCGTTACCGCTAGCTCTTACTTGCATTCGAAACACTCCCCGACGGGGCATTAAATTAACCCCATATGGAATTATGTTTGGTATGCCTCCTCGAGTCTTACCCCCTGAGATGCAAGAAAATGTAACTTTTGAATTAGGTAATAGCGAGCTTCATATGTACGTTATTGCTTTGCAGTCTGTCTTGTCTTCTCTTCACAGGTATGCAGCCTCCTTTCAGCGTCTGCCTTTAGACATTCCGGTACATAACTTCCGCCCGGGAGACTGGGTCTTGGTGCAGCGGTGGAAAAAGGAACCTTTGACTGAGAGGTGGAGTGGCCCTTTCCAGGTACTTCTAACAACCCACACCGCGGTAAAGATTGCTGGCCATGACCATTGGATACACCATACCCGTGTGAAATGACATCCACGGGTGTCAGAGGACACCAACTCCCAGGACGAGCTCACTCCGGAAGCTGAGCCATCCTCGAAACAAGAAGCCAGCAAGTGGAGCTGTGAACCTACTGGTGACCTCCAAGTGTGCCTAAGACGGCTTAATCAAAGTTCAGAAAATCAAATAAGGAAGTAACAAAGAAAAAGTTTGGGCTGTATTTGATCTCAAGAGAGGGAGAATATAGTGGGAATCTTAATATGCCTTGTTGTTATCTATGTGGTAAAAGAGGCAGGACTGAATCGCCCTAGCTGCCACCCTATATCCCCGTTTCCCCCAATTGCTCCCCCAGGAACAAATTTGTATGTTGACATGATGGAAAGGATTGCAGGTACTTTCAATCTCACCAACTGCTGGGCCTGTGGGGGACTCCGAGAGGTCGGAGGACGGTGGCCCTGGAGGGCTTTTCCTTTGGCCCCAAAGTGGCTAGTAAGTAGTAAGGCAGATCTTAAGGGTACTAGTTAAGAATGGGGAGCAGAAAGCATCTTGAGGGGGGAATATTGTTAGAAATAGAATATTGTTAGAAATGCGCAGCTTGCATCTTGCACCTGATAAGAAAGAAATACTGCCAAAAACTCCTTTCTTACCTCCCCCAGCTTCTCCCTAGTCTTTCTTATGCTGATTGCAGTCTCTCCCCCTCACCTGCCTAGGTCTTTCTCATGCGAATTGCAGGAGCCAGAATTCAATTATCTGTGTCCTTGAAAAGGGGGGGGATTTGAACTCTTGGTGAACTGTTGTAGTTTCTGGGCCTGCTTAATAAGCTGATGAATATTTACCTCTCCGCCCTGTATACTTAAGTAGTTAATTATACTATACATGCGATGTATGTAGTGATGTAGCTTACATGTATGCTTATATGAAACGGAAGTAGGCTGTAAGAGTTCCTGTTTCTGCACACGTGCCCAGGACAAAGAAGATAAATTCCGCTTGCAAACACCAATGCTTGGTCAGAGTGATCTGAGTACTTGGCTCTGCTCTGACTTTTGTTTGCAAACAAAATACAACCTTTTGTGCCGGCTGATGACTGTGTGTCTGATTTTGGCGAGCCTCCAAAGAAACGAACCACTTTATGCATCAGGTGGACGATCGTCTCCCGCAACAGACCCTGGGGCAGCCGTAGCCCTGGGCTTTGAGCGGGCCAGGGAAGGGGAGCAGCCGTCCCCTGGAGCCAGCAGACTGGCAGCAGCAGGGCCGGGGGAGCGGCCTGTGCGCGGCTCTGCGACCGCGGTGTTAGAAATGGAGTATTGTTAGAATATTGTTAGAAATGGAGTGTTGTTAGAAATGCACAGTTTGCATCTCGTACCTGATAAGCAAAAAAAAAACAAAACACTGCCAAGGACTTTTTTTTCCTTGGCCAGCCTTGCTACAGTTTTCTTATACTAAATCACACACTCCCCCAAGTCTTTCTCATGCAGATTACAGAAGCTGGAATTCAACTGACTGTGTCCTTGAAAGTGGGGGGGGATTTAACTCTTGGTGACCTAAAGAACTTTCTGAGTATGCGCAGTTAGCTGATGCATATTTACTTCTCCGCCTTGCATACTTAAGTATTTAATTATAATATACATGCGACGAATGTAGAAATGTAACCACATACATGTTTGTATGAAACGGAAATGAGCTGTAAGAGTTCCTGTTTCTGCACACGTGCCCAGGAGGGAAAGGATAAATACCAGCTGAAAAGTTCCTCAGGGGTTCGGAGTAATCTGAGTCTTTTGACTCTGCTCTGACCCTATTTGCAAATACACCTTTTGTGCTGCTAATAAGTGTGTGTCTGAGATTTCTTTGCGAGCCTCCAAAGAAACGAACCGCTTTTTGCATCAGCGGCGTCTCCCCGCCTCCCTTGTCTGGGCGCCAGGAGGCCTCGTCTCGCCGTGTTTCTCCGCTACAATTCTCACTGACATTACCAGCATCCCCCTTGCTTTTATTTTTTTGAGGAAATGTGCCTGTGGTATGTGTTGCAGGTAGAAACCACATTTTTAACCCAGTGCTCTGGGAATTAACACAACACCCGGTTGATGGCTAGCAGAAAGGCTTGTTTTAATCACTGCTAACAGGCTACAACACTAAGTAACAGTACAAGACTCTTTCCCGATATGAAACAAGCCATTGGCCCTCACTATTATCTTAGCAGCACGCAGATCTTCACCAGTGCAGGCAGGAGGCCGTTCCTGTACAGCCTCAAAGCCGGGGTCCTTCGCGTGGCGGCGGGGCGCTTCTGGTCTGGCCTGCGCACATCTTGCTGACACATCTGCTGAGTCTCTGTACTGTTTTTTTCAAAGCATATTTTCTTGGTGGGTTGAAGATGGGGGTCTGGAGAAAGGGGACAGGGTGGGGGGGTCACTGTCCTTCGGTTGTGTTGTAAATGTTAGCCTTTTGCATTCACCTCTGGCTCCTGTAGGTAAAACCCACATGCACAAAACCCCTCCAATGCTCTGGAGGCTTGTCATTTGCCTAACTGCGGTGCGGCTTGATGGCTCGAGCCGACACCCTACACCAGAGGTTTCCTGCTTGATTAACTGCAGTAGAGCATGATTACTTTCTACTCCTTGATTAACTGCAACAGAGCTTGATTACTTGAATCAAGCACCTTAGCCCATGAATTGTAAGGCACTGTGTAGGTCCCTGTGATAACAGGGCAGAGCTCAAAATATTTTCCAGGGGGCACAGACACCTGCACTGAGGGATCTGATAACAGGGGAGGGGCAATCACCTTGAAAGGGGAGCTTGCTCATAATGAATTTGGAATAGTTGGGCACGGGGTGGGGGTGGACTTGATACCAAAGCCAAAGGTGAGATTAACTGTATTGCTGTTTCAGGTGACCCCAGTCACGAGTTTATGTTCTTGTGCAAAAGGGCACTGATATTATAATTTAGTCATTTGAATTTTGCACCTAGGTCCAGGCAAGCTGTGTCCAGCAGGGTGAGAGAAAAGCCAGTGTCTAGTCTCTTCTAATCACGCAGCTCCATATCAGGTTTCTCATTGCAGACATCCCTCTCCTCCTATTTTAATTTTAATAGAAAAGACAAGTGTGGCATGTCAACAAGGGAAGTGCCCATTTGGCAGCCAGGTCTCCTCCAAACTGTGCATAGCCCCAGGCCGGTCTTGGGGTGTTCCTGACGCCGATTCTGCTGGTACTTCCCTGCCTGTTTTGGGTTATAATAAAAAAAACCTCAAAATACCTTCCTAGCTGATACCATGGCTTGCACAAGTGTAACCAGGCTAGAGTTGATCACACGTGAACATCCTCTGTGAAATGAGACCAACCCACACAGCAGTGCATCTGTTTCAAGGAAATATTGGTGCATGCACACAGTGACCCACTACGTC
>NW_028325066.1:0-8912 GCF_052110815.1 Crocodylus siamensis | reverse complement strand
ATTTTGCACAACTCCCCTCTCCTCTGCTGTTGCAAACGCCGTGGGAATTTCAAATCAAATAGTTCCTCATCCTGTTTCCCAACCTGTTTCCCAACCGTTATGTGTTTCTCTTAGTCCTGTTTCTGATCTACATGACTTTCTCCTTAGTCCTTGTTCTCCTGTTAATTTGTTAGGCAGAGGTTTGCTTTGTCAGCTCGGCTGTACTACCTATTGTTCTCCTAATGGTGTTTATTTAGATGTCCCTTGTGATAACGAGATAGCAGTACTTGCTGCTTCAGCTAATTCACCTCCTGAACCTGAGCTCCCTGATCTTTCTGTGTCGCAAGAAGAAATCATAAAAGCTGTCCCTCCGTTTCTCTGGTCCCAGCATGCTAATGAAGGAGGACAAATCCATACTGGCCAGCCTGTAAAAATTAGATGAAACCCAGCTAAGCCTTTACCCAAAGTTGCTCAATACCCTTTACGTCCAGAAACTGAAGAAGGGATACGCCCTGTTATAACTGTCCTTTTAAAGCAAGGTATCATTACCCCACTAAGAGCCCTTGTATCTAATGTGCATTCAGCTCAAGTTGCCAAGCTTGTGGCCCTCACCAGGGCTCGCACCCTGGCCTCTGGTGCCTCTGTTAATATTTATACTGATTCTCGCTATGCTTTTGTACAGGATTATGGTCAACTTGGGAAACAAAGAGGCTTCCGCACTTGAGGCGGTGCCAACATTAGTAATGGTCCATATGTAAATGCCTTGCTGAATGCTTTACAATTACCTTCTGCTCTTCCTATTATTAAATGCCAAGCTCACCAGAAACCTTATGATGATGCTACACGTGGGAATGCTCTGGCAGACTCCGCTGCCGAAGCTGCGGCTATTTCCACTCCTCAGGCCACGCCTGTGTTCTTGTCCAGGCCAACTGACCAGTCTCCATTGGCAAGTCTTCACGACGTTGCCCTCCTCCAAGATCAGGCTCCAGAACCAGAGAAACACACATGGAGACTGGCTGGGTGTTTGTTATACCTGGACCATTTGTGGTGCTCCTGGAGCCTGACTAGGGTTTTTTGCTGGAAAAATGGAGACTTGGGGGTGAGCAGGGGAGTGACTGCTCTCACTTCTCGCACACCAGCCAGCGTCTCCAGCCTGGCCTTGCATGCCAACCCGACATATTCAGCCTGCCCTGAGTCCTGCATGAAGCAAGAGTCAAAGGTGGTCAGCGGGTCATGGCAGAGGTCAATATCCAAGTGGGCGACTGCTTCTGGGGTGGAGCATGGCAGCCGGCTGTACTGGGGGATGCCCCTGCCCCTAGGTGCAGCCCTGGGGCCAGTTGTACAGGGCACCGCTGCCCCGTGCGGAGACCCAGCTGGCTCTGGGGCAGGGGGTGGGCCCCGTAGAGCACAGGCGACGGCAGGAAAGAGCATGGCGGGCTCGTGCTTGTAGCCTCAGCAGCGGCATGAGAGGAGCCCACGTGGACTGCAAGTCCCCTGGCACGGCTTTACGAACACTCCTGGTGCTCTGGTGAGGTACCGGAGGACTGGAAGAAGGCCAGCGTGGTGCCCATCTTCAAAAAGGGCAGGAAGGAGGACCCGGGAAACTATAGGCCGGTTAGTCTTACCTCCATCGTAGGCAAGCTGTTCGAGAAAATTACGCTGGCACACATGCAGGAGGGGCCAGCGGGGCACTGCATGCTTAGGGGCAACCAGCACGGGTTCATCAGTGGCAGGTCCTGTCAGACCCACCTGGCGGGCTTTTACGATCAGATCACCAGATCGTTAGACGCAGGGCGAGCAGTGGATGTCGTCTTCCTGGACTTCCAGAAGGCCTTTGACACCGTCTCTCACCCCGTCCTCATTAAGAAACTGGGGGCTGTGGTGTCGACCCCCGCACAGTCAGATGTGTCGCCAACTGGCCAGAGGGCCGCAGCCAGAGGCTGGGGGTGGATGGGTCCTTCTCGACCTGGAGGGACGTGGGCAGCGGGGTCCCCCGGGGCTCGGTCCTCGGGCCTGCACTGCTCAACATCTTCATCAGCGACTTGGACGAGCGGGTAAAAAGCACCTGTTCAAATTTGCTGATGACACTAAGATGTGGGGGGACGTGGGCACACTGGAAGGATGCAAGAGGCTACAATCGGACCTGGACAGGTTACAAGGGTGGGCAGACCACAATAGGATGGGTTTCAACACAGACAAGTGCAAGGTGCTGCACCTCGGGGAGCAACAACCGGCGCCATACCTACAGGCTGGGGAAACTCCCTTCTCGTGAGGGCAGAGGCGGAAAGGGATCTGGGGGTCATCACTGACTCCAAGATGAGCATGGGCCGGGGGCGTGGGGACGTGGTCAGGAAGGCCGACCGCACCTTGTCCTGCATCCCGAGCAGGTCTCTTCCAGCCCCTAATGTGTATGAAATCTATGAATACGATCGACACAGTCCACAAATTCCAGAAAGGAAGTAGCCAGCTGGGTTGAACTGAGGGAGAATAAATGTTAATGTGAAACCCCAAAGTGATGTGGTATGATTTGAGTACTGGGCGAGTTCAGGTTTGGGCAGTCATCTTCTATGATAACTTCTGACACCTTCTAATCCCATACATAGGGTAACAGCTGTCGGGCAAGATCATAAATGGCTGTGAGCTAACACAGTAGCATAAGATAAGGCACAAAGGAGCACGCAGCGAGGGCACGGCTGTGTGGTGGTGCGGGGGTGCAGATAGTGCGGGTGCGTTTGTCCTGCCCGGGGGGAGACAACCGCATCCAGGGGCGGGGCCGGGAGATGAGACAAAAAGGGACGGACAAGAGAGAAAAGGAGAAAAAAGGGAAGGGAAGGATGGGATGGAGGTGACTTACAATCCCGTCTTTGCACACGCGAGTACACGCGCACACGCACACACTCTCTCTCTCTCTCTCTCTCTCTCTCTCTCTCATGTTTGGGCAACTCCAGTATCTTATTTGACCGACTCCAGGAGCTGGGAAAGTCCTTCTCAGCGCCTGCGCGGTGTAAACACGGGTTGATTCCCCCCGAGACTGCAGAGCTGCAAGTGGGGACATGAGCACTCGCGTGAAGAGCAGCGTCTCTGGCCTGCGCAGGCACCGCTTCCGCGGCCTTGTTCTCCAAGAAGGAGCAGGTCGAAACGGCCGTGTGTCCCCCACTCGCCCCACCCCCCACTGGTCCCAGCCCCCGCTGCACGGGCCTGCCCCTGCCCCTGTCCCCAGTGTGTGCTGGGAGCTGCCCGGGGGAGGCGCAGGCAGGGCCCCCGGCTTGTGCGAGCCCCCCGGCTTGGCCGGCCGCGCACGGCCGTGTCTTGTTCTGCTGAACCGTCCCCCCGGGCTCCTTGGACTCAGTCATAGTTTCATAGTTTCTAGGGTCGGAAGGGACCTGAGCAGATCATCTAGTCCGACCCCGCTGCCATGGCAGGAAAGAGTACGGGGCTCGACCCCAGCAAGGTGTTCATCCAGCCTCCTCTTAAACCCCACCAGGGCAGGAGCCGGCACCACTTCTCTTGGGAGCTGGGTCCAGACCCGAGCCGTCCTGACCGTGAAGTCGCGCCTCCCGATATCTAACCTAAACCTACCCTCTGCCAGCTTGTGACCGTTATTCCTGGTCACTCCTGGCGGGGCTCGGGGGAACAGGGACTCCCCCAGTGCCTGCTGGTCCCCTCGGACTAGTTTGTAACAGGCCACTAGATCCCCCTCAGCCTTCTCTTGTGGAGGCTGAACAGGTTCAGGTCCCGTCGCCTCTCCTCGTAGGGCCTGCCTTGCTGCCCCCAACCATGCGAGTGTCCTCCTCTGCACCCTCTCCATGCCGTCCACGTCCCTCAGGGCAGTGCCCAGAACTGGATGCAGTCCTCCAGCTGCAGCCTGACCAGTGCCGCACAGAGGGGGAGGGTCACCTCCCCGGACCTGCTCGAGATGCATCTGTGGATGCAGGACAAGGTGCGGTCGGCCTTCCTGACTGCGTCCCCACACCGCCGGCCCATGCTCATCTTGGAGTCAGTGATGACCCCCAGATCGCTTTCCGTCTCCGTGCTGACAAAAGGGGAGTTCCCCAGCCTGTAGGTATGGTGCCGGTTGTTCCTCCCCAGGTGCAGCACCTTGCACTTGTCTGTGTTGAAACCCATCCTATTGTGGTCTGCCCACCCTTGTAACCTGTCCAGGTCTGATTGTAGCCTCTTGCATCCTTCCAGTGTGCCGACGTCCCCCGACATCAGTGTCATCAGCAAATTTCAACAGGGGCTTTTTACCCCCTCGTCCAAGTCACTGATGAAGATGTTGAGCAGTGCAGGCCCGAGGACCGAGCCCCGGGGGACCCCCCCTGCCCACTTCCTTCCAGGTCGAGAAGGACCCATCCACCACCATCCTCTGGGTGCGGCCCTCCAGCCCATTGGCGACACATCTGACTGTGTGGGGGTCAACACCACAGCCCCCAGTTTCTTAATGAGACCGGGGTGAGAGACGGTGTCGAAGGCCTTGCGGAAGTCCAGGAAGACGATGTCCACTGCTCGCCCTGCGTCTAACGATCTGGTGATCTGATCATAAAAGCCCGCCAGGTGGGTCTGACAGGACCTGCCCCTAATGAACCCGTGCCGGTTGCCCCCCAGCATGCAGTCCCCCGCTGGCCCCTCCTGGATGTGTGCCAGCGTAATTTTCTAGAACAGCTTGCCTAGGATCCAGGTAAGACTAACCGGCCTATAGTTTCCCGGGTCCTCCTTCCTGCCCTTTTTGAAGATGGGCACCACGCTGGCCCTCTTCCAGTCCTCCGGTACCTCACCACAGCACCACGAGTGCTCGTAAAGCCGTGCCAGGGGACTTGCAGTCCACGTGGGCTCCTCTCATGCCGCTGCTGAGGCTACAAGCACGAGCCCGCGATGCTCTTTCCTGCCGTCGCCTGTGCTCTACGGAGCCCACCCCCTTCCCCAGAGCCAGCTGGGTCTCCGCACGGGGCAGCGGTGCCCTGTACAACTGGCCCCAGGGCTGCACCTAGGGGCAGGGGCATCCCCCAGTACAGCCGGCTGCCATGCTCCACCCCAGAAATAGTCGCCCACTTGGATATTGACCTCTGCCATGACCCGCTGACCACCTTTGACTCTTGCTTCATGCAGGACTCGGGGCAGGCTGAATATGTCGGGTTGGCATGCAAGGCCAGGCTGGAGACGCTGGCTGGTGTGCGAGAAGTGAGAGCAGTCACTCCCCTGCTCACCCCCAAGTCTCCATTTTTCCAGGAAAAAACCCTAGTTAGGCTCCGGGAATTTTTTTTCTTTAAGTTAAATATTTATAACCAGTAGCCTTTCAACTTCTAGTTTTTCTTTTTCTTACTTTCTGCTATTTCAACCCACACATTATATACTTTCTTTCTGGTTGATGGGCTATTCCTCATTTGCCTCACAGCACAGTTGAAGCAACACTGAATGATCATGAACACCAGGCATAGTCCAATAAAAGCACCAAACAAGATCACCAACCTACGACTGACGGTGGAGCCTGGAACTGAAAAGAGAGCTAAACCAAGAACTCACACTCCAGCTATCTGACTCATGCAATTTAGCTGCTGCTTTTCGAATACTTTTCTTTAAATCCTGGACGTCTTCTGAATTATCAGGAATAGAAGTCCAACATTCTTTACCTATTAAAGCACAGACTCCTCCTCTGCTGGCTAGTCTATAATCTAACACAGGTCAGTTTTGCAAGCTCCTTTGCCTTATTTCCTTCATTTCTGTATTTATTTTATCAAAAGTATCAGCAGTAGCATTAGCAATCTTTTCCAGAGATGCTGCAACTTTCTTTAGCTCGGCCTTATCTCCACACACTAAATAGTGACCAGCTAGCGCAGTATCTCCACCTGTATTACAGCGTGGGGACATCATCCATTGTGAAGAATAGGCTGAAAACTGACCTGCAGGGGAGTGTTAGATATCCAGGAACCATTAGGGAACCAAGCACCATTTATCTTAAATTCTACCTCGCACTCACTGACTCCTACTGCAACACGAGATCCATCCCAGGTCCAACACCCCTTCCCGGGGGGCCATACGCTAATCGTACATAGTCAGACCGGTTGCATACATGCTGCCAAGTTTCCCCTGTGTTGCAGATGGGTGGCTGTGGTGGGTGAGGGCAGGAACAGGGGAGGGGGGCTGGCTCGGGGCACCCATTCAGCCACTTCTGCGTCACTCGCCCAGGGTTGCTCACCCTGTGGTGCTGGCTCACCCAGCCCTGGGTCCTGCTGTGGGAAGAGGGCAGAAGCGGGTGGGAGCGGCCAGTCGGGCAGCAGCAGGGTGGGTAGATCAGACCACCTCCTGCTCCCAAGGGTTACCAGCAACCTCTGGATTGTGGTGAATCACTTAGAAAGGGAAGGGGCTGGGAAGGCACAGGGAGATCTGCCCCAGAAAGGGTTGTGGGCTCGGGTCTGTTCCCATCGCACACCTCGGGAGAGGACACAGAGATCAACCACAGGGGTGTGTGGAAGAAATCAAACTTTGCGTTGTGGTTGAATCAGAACTGACAGAGCCAGCCTTTCGTTATTACGGGCTGCACCGTGATCACAGGGTGAATCCCCTACAGCAAGGGGGGTCACCCACCTTGCCTGTTTCAAAGGAATTCTTGAACTCTATCAGTTTACAGGCATATGTACACTCAAGACGGAGAGAGAAAAAAAATACGACCTTGGAGAAACAAAGAGGAGTAAATCTCTGGTCTGACACACGCAGACACACGGACAGTTTACTTAAAGAAACGGGAAACATTGTGCTTATAGGAACGGTTATCAGTTTCTGGTTCTCAGAGAGAAAAAAACACTAACATCCTCATACAAGGTAATATTACAAGATGAAAACAAGGCATGCAGGAATTTCTTATCTTAGAATATTTTTCTGAAATACGCAGGATCAGCACCTCTGGTCTCTGTCTCTTTTCTTAGTCAAGTTAGGAGCCTGGCTAAATTTATTTCCACAGGTGACATGTCCAGTTCTGGGGCTTTAGTAGCAGGGCATGCATGAGAGGGAATACAAGGAAGGGGAGGAGGGCACAGGAGCAGCCCTTACCCCGTGGTGCACAGATCTGCAGAGGCTGAAAAGCAAAACAGGCCAGAAAGGCTCCGGAGGTGGCAGAAGCAGCTCCTTGCAGACCCCACTGGGCATGGGCAGGTCTGGAAGAGGGGTGATGTGGTGAGGAAAGGTGAGGTCAGGGAGGAGGATAGGGAATGTTTCCCCCACCATAAAAGCACTCCTCTCTGCCACTCAGGGGCTCATATACCAGAAGCCCTGGACTAGGAGGAAGGAGAAAGCTGGGTGGCAGCCAAGGAAGGTCCTGTTGCAGAAATCTGCTATGGTTCGTTTCTCGGGAGG
The DNA here is from genome assembly GCF_052110815.1 of Crocodylus siamensis. Lineage (NCBI taxonomy): Eukaryota > Metazoa > Chordata > Crocodylia > Crocodylidae > Crocodylus > Crocodylus siamensis. Next base: position 1,586 of record NW_028325066.1, on the reverse strand, counting down.
TGAAAAAAACCTCTCAGTCACAGACACACTCCATTAGCAATACAAAAGGTATATATTTGCAAATAGGGTCAGAGAGAGAGACAAAAGATCAAACACTCTGCCCCCGGGGAACAATTCTCAGCAGGCTTTTATCCCCTCTCTCCTGAGCACGTGTACAGAAGCAGGAACTCTTACAACTCATTTCCGGTTCATACAAACATATATGAAATGACGTCACGTCACACATCGCATGTGTATTATAATTCACTACTTAAGTATGCGGGGCGGGTAGGCTTATATGTATTAGCTGATTGCGCTTGCTCAGAAAGCACTTGAGGTTATAAAAAGTTCAAATTCAAGGACAAAATCGCAATTATTCTTATCTAGCCTAAGAAATGTGGGAGCCATGAAAGAAAGTGTGATTTAGTGTAACAAAGAGATAGTAAATTTGCAGAACAAAGAGAGAGTGATACCTTAGTACAAAGAGCCCTTAATAGCTTTTTTTTTCCTTCAATCTCCAACCCCACCCCTTCCACCAAGGAGACAAGGAGAGCTAGCAGCTGTGCTGTTCTAACAACACTATTGATAATGCATTTTTAATAATATTTCTAACAGTCCCATGGTGTCATCAGCTGTCTGGGGGAGGGCACCCTAACGTGAAGGCACTTCTTCCCCTGGGAGTCCTCTTAGAGCGTGATGGGGAATGCACCGGCTCCAAGGCCGATGCAAAGATCATCTCCTCCTCATCTCCTTCCCCCACACCGGGGCTGCCCTCTGCTTGAGGTGTTTCCTCTGAGCCCCCATCCCCAATACCTTGGGGGCCGGCGGCTGGGCTCTGGACTCCCACTGGACCCTACAAGAGACAAAGCCTGGGGGAACTCTTCCGCAGGCCTCCAGCATGAGGCTGCTTGTCTGAATGCAGCCACTGGTGGGTGCTCAGCACGCAGACATCTCCAAGGCCTTCCTGCACTGCTGGCAGAATTAGGGATGCTCCTGGGTGTGGATGGGTTGATTCCAGGATGGGTGGGAGAGATGGGTGAAGTTTTTCCAATACTCAGAGCACTGATGTACCTTCTCCGCTGTACAGATGCACTGCCATTCAGCACAGGCTGCAGGAGGAGGTGAAGCTCTTCCCACACTAAGAGCAATGATGTGGCTTCTCCTCTTTGTGCATGCACTGGTGCTGGGCCAAGCTGGAGAGGATGCTGAAAGTCTTCCCACACTCAGAACATTTTATGGCTTCTCCCCTGTATGGACATGCTGGTGCTGCACCAAGCCAGAGGAGCGAGTGAAGCACTTCCCATATTCAGAGCACTGATATGGCTTCTCTCCCATGTGAATGAGCATGTGGCTGGCCAGAGAGGAGGAATAACTGAAGCTCATCCCACACTCAGAGCACTGATATGTCTTCTCCCCCATGTGAATGCGCTGGTGCTGGGCCAGGGAGGAGGAATAAATGAAGCTCTTCCCACACTCAGAGCACTGATATGGCTTCTCCCCTGTGTGAATGTGCTGGTGCTGGGCCAGATTGGAGGAATATCTGAAGCTCTTCCCACACTCAGAGCACTGATATGGCATCTCCCCCGTGTGGGTGCGCTGGTGCCGGG
>NW_028325065.1:0-8949 GCF_052110815.1 Crocodylus siamensis | reverse complement strand
TCCAGCCTCAGCTCTCTGCTGTTCAGGTGAATCCCTCAGGAGCTGCCCTCTGCCACCTGCAAGCAGCCTCTCCCACTGCTTGCTCTTTTGAAGGAGCAGGCTCATCTGTTACCAGATTTGCCCACTACTTTGGGGTGTGCTCATTTATTAGGGCTAGGGTCTTGGTAATTCTATCAATGTGCTGCTTGTGTTACTTGTGTTTCTATATGGAGCTGTATCTCTCCCTTCTGCAAGCCCTCACCCCACAATGGAGCTATCTTGCAGGACTCAGTTCAGTGGGGCTGGGTTCCTCCAGTCCCCAAATCAGTCATACACACAAACACACACAGATTAACGTGACACACCTGACCTGGCCGGGTTGGTCAGCATGGACAGGCTGACACCCTCATATGCCAAGAATCAGTGCATCAGAGCAACAATAACCACAGTCAGACACAAGCACACAATTAAACAGAATACCTCCGAATCCGGCTGGGTGTCCAGATGATACCCTCATGGGCCAGCAGTCAGTTCATTAGGGCACGTCTAAGCCAAACTGGGTCAATCAGCCTGTACAAGCTGATCCCCTTATGTGTTTCGAACTCAGCACGTCCCAATCTTTTAGTCTCTTAATGAGCAGACCCCACAGTATTTCTAGGCTTCACAGGGATCTTTAGCTTAGGTAAGAGGGGCGTTGCTACAGAGCAAGTGGGGAAAGAGAAGTAGAGAAGGTAAAATATACCCAGTTACCACCAGTTTGACTATAAAAGTTATTTATTGCTAAGTAGATTAAATATATATATTGACACTAGTAGTGATAGACATGCAAAGGAAAACAAACACAAACAGTCACAGTATACCCTGCTTTCACTAAGTATTTGGGGAAACTTAGCTCAAGCTTAACTAATACAGTTCAAGTTCAGAAATTTATGCCTAGAGAGAGAGAAGAGAAAAGAGAGAGAGAGCTGGGATCTCACCAGTCCAAGGCACTCGGGTTGCAAAGCTGACAGGTCAAAGTTCTCAGCACGATCCTTGAAGGGAGACGATCTGCCTCCTGCAGCCTCTCCAGAAGAAAGCGAGTGCTGTCAGCACACACACTGCTGCTTCTTTTACAGATTTTTATACCCCCAGTTCAGTTGCTTTCAGGCATTCTCAATATTGTAAATCAAATTGTCTTTTCTATTGACAAGGGGTTATCTGGGTGGAACATCTCAGGAACCTGATTGATACTCAGGAAACATCTACTTGGGAGCCAGCTTGACATTCTTATGGATAGCAGATATACTTGATGGGATATCTCTTGGTGTCTTCAGAAACAATAGATTGCAGCATCAGGGTTTTTGGATTTTTACTTGCTGTGAACAAGCCTCAGCTTAGCATGACTTTTCCAGATCTTATTATAGTCTTTTTACAGACTTAAGGCAATTCTTGGAGTGTTCATAACCTGTTGTGGAGAGGACTTCCACTAGTCGTCTCGGGAAAAGTATGACAACACTTGTGGACAGGGCTCCAACGGGCTGGACGCTGTGATGAACCCTGTACCATTGTTCAAATGTTGCCCATACCCCCTCTGACTCAGTTTATTGCCTCAGCATTCCCTAACCCAGCAACCGAGTTGTAGCCGATTAAGTTTACATAGGCCTCCCATAGTGGGACTGGGGAATGTACGGCCCGAGATGCCCAATAAACTTACTTTTGCTTAGAGGTGTGTGGGGGGGGCGGGGGGGGGGAAGGAAAAGTCCTTTGTAAATCCAGATTAGAACTGGTCTGATAAAAGCTGAGCTGGGTGTGGGGGTCGATTAGCATTTGGAGCACAGATTCCCCATCATGCAGTGCTCCCTGCTTCTCTGATCCCAGAATTCACTGCAGTCTGCTTCAGGTTTTCTGTTCTCCATCTCTCATGTAAATGAATGGTCATCTGGTCCCATCTCAGATGCAAATGAGACCTAGGGCAGTTGTTGCACTTTTGTCACCCTTATCTGGAGGGCTTTAGGTGTGTCTTTCACTGCATCTTAATCAGTTTCTGTTTGGGGGGGGGCGATTCTTTGTGAGTCAGACAGTCTGGGTCCTGTGTCAGGGGTCCCCAAGAACATGGAGCGGACAGGTAACAGCCTGATGGCACCAGCTGCACCTGGCAGAGGGCACCTGGGAAAAGGGAGCATGGTTACAGGCTGTGCTCTCCCTACATGCTTCCTCCTTTGGATTCAGGCTGAGGACATAACCCTGGTGTTTTCTTTTAACAATCCCCAAACTTTCTTACCAGGCAGAGCAGAAAGCAGGAACCCAAAGGTCACCAGGAGCTTCATGGTCTGTGGGGCAGGAGTTAGCCTGGGCCTGAGAGTGGGGCAGTTCATAGGCTGGTATTTAACAAGGGACCCCCAAGCAGGATTTGCATGGGGTGCCTCGGGGTAGGTACCAGAGGTCGGTGAGCGGTGCTGGCAGGGAGGAGTCGGCCTATTGAGAGAACTTCCCCTTGGGATCCAGATACATCATATAGCTGGGAGGAAATGCCCAGTGCGCTGCTCATGACAGCTCAAATGGAGCTGCCCTGGGGGCTGCTCGGAGCTGACATAGCACAAAGCAGAGACCTGAGGACTCTGGATCATATCAACTACTCTTAGCTGCTCTTGACCTGTGTAGCCTCCTCCCTCCCTCCTGCCTTGTGCCTCCCTTACTTCTCAGTTCCCTTGTTCATTCATGGCTCTTTCCATCATTAAGCATCCTTCCCTTTCTTGCCATTCCAGTCAGGTACACAGACACTTTACTCTTCACTATGATCATTATCATTATACTAGGTCATATTGGTAATTCCTCTCTGCAAATGTCCTGTTATGACTCGACCTAGGTTATTTCACCCAGACAATGGAGTGAAGACTGGACCCAGTCCAGATGCTCTACTGGAAAAAAGTGTCAGCCTAGGGCAGAGGGCAACTGTCCCAGTGCTCTCCCAGGAGGCATCTGCCTGGCAGGAGAGCCAGCACCCAGAGCAGCCAGAGATCTCCTGATCCTAGAAACCTCAGGCTGGGCACAGCTAAGAGCCAGGGATTGGGCACTGGGGAGATGGTGGGAAGGAGCTGCTTATAGGGAGAAACCTGCACTTTAAAGCCCTGTCTGCTGTAGGAAAGGAGCAGACCAGACAGCAGTGCCCCCCAAGCTTTAACACGGGCCCTAATCACCTCCCCAGCTGCACTCAGCCCCATCAGCCCCAGCTGCTCCAGCAGGCTGCAGGGAGGCTGTGGGCTGCTCCTGGTAGGCTTCTGCCCTGCAGCTGGGAGAGGAAGCTGAGGGGAGAGGTAACTTTGCTCCCTACCCTGAGGCCCAGGTTGTGACCTCAGATCTGAAGCCTTCCCCAGGAGCCAGATACCCACTGCCTGAGATTGGGAGTTATTTCTACATTTCCCCTTTGTTCCTGCATGGCTTTTCCTCTCCCTGAGAAAATGAGGGTGCCTAGGAGACCAGCTTTGTCTGGCTTCATGTTGGGGTGGGGGGGCAGGGGAAGAGGAGGGGAGGGGGTTGTCTGCAGGCTCCTGGGTGCTGGCTCCAGGGGACTCTTCCCTCCAACCAGACCTGTCCCAGGATGGTTGGGGTGATGGGGCCTGAGCTTTGGATCTTCCTGGAGTTGGAGCTGTGCAGTGCTGGAGGAACAGGCAGGCCTTGGAGGCTGGGCTGGGCTCAGCTTCTGTCCTTAGTTAATGCTGCGCAAGTACAAAGTGCAGGGCAGGAGCCTGAGATGCTTGTTTCATATCGGTTCAGACTTTGTTTCCAGTTTTTGTGCAGTCCCTGCTCTGCTCCATGTCACCATATTCCCCATACAATAATATCTAGTGGTGTTATTCTGTGTTACAGAATAATGACACTGAGCAGGTGTGGGTGTGTGTTCTTGTCTCCCCTACACAAGCAGCCCCACTGGGGTTTGTTCAGAAGCAAGGACTCTGGCTTGAGTTCTTGGCTGGGGACAGGGTTGAAGGAGGAATGGAAGAGCTGTCCCTTATAGTCTAATTACTTTAGAGATGCCAACATTTTCAGTAGGTACAGCTGGCTTCATTGAATGCTATGTAGGGACTGGAGGGGAAGCAGAGCTGCAGGGCCCAAAGCCAAGGACTGCAGAGCATGGCTGGACTCAGCTTTGCCCCCAGTCCTTTTTGGGGGACTGGAGCCTCAGGTCCTCACAGCCCTGGTATTCCCAGGCTGGAGTCCCTACCCTGCCTGCAGCCCCTGGGTGTATGAAGAATCCCAGCTGAGATGAGACTGGGTTTGTGTGTGTGTCCAGCAGCTGCAACACCTCCTTTATCAAAGGCTCCAGCCCCTTGTACTTGGAAGTGGTTGAAATGTCTGCCCAAGGGATTCAGACACCCTGATTCCATCAGAAATTGTGCCCCAAAGCCCCTCAAAGGCCTCTGAACTTCTCAAGATAAATTTAATTGTAGGAGAGCAGATGTACGCTCCCCTCAGAGACACTCCCTAGCTATGACAACCTTGGCAGGACTTTCAGGGGATGTAATTGGTGGGAGCTCTCAGAGCCCTTGGCACTCTCTTTGGTGCTTGTATCAGCTTCTAAAGGGCCCCAAACCTGACATCAGGTTCTAGCTACAGCCCTGAGGCAGGTGAGCTCTGTCCTGGTTCCTCTTCCCCCTCTGCTGGGCCTTATCCAGACTTGGGGGCTGGATCCTCCCCAGAGGGGTCTGAGAAGCACTTAGCTGAGGCCCAGACACTCCTCCCCCTTGGGAAGCAGGGTGGGAAAGGTTAATGAGGGGCTGTTGCCCAGCTGTGGATCACCTACCCAGCAGGCGAGCTGTCCCAGCAAGCTCAGCCCAGGCAGCCTGGGGCCATGGCAGGAGGCTGCGGCTGCCTGGGCTGACCCAGCCCTGTGGCCTGAGGTGCTCTGGGGGGTACCTGGATGTGGCGGGCAGAGGAGGGGTGGGCAGAGGCAGGCACTGCCCAGCTGGCTGGGAGCGGCCACCCAGGAGAGAGGGGGGCACAAAACTGGGGAAGCAGGAGGGGCAGGGAGGACTGGCCTCAGCTGCCTCAGACAGGGGTCCCTGGGCTGGGGCTGGGCCTGGGTCCCCCTCCCCTCCCCTCTCCTCTCCCTGGGAGAAGGACAGGGCTGACGCTGAGAGGAGGGACCAGGGAGGCACCATCCTGGGCACAGGGTGAGGCTGTCTGGGACTTGTATCCCCCTAAGAGCACACACAAGCACTCGGCTCCCCTGCTATGTCATGGACAGGGGCTGTGGGGGTCTTATCCTAGTAGGGACCCTAGGGGATCCTGTGGGGGAGGTTTGTGCAGGGGATTCCCAAAGGAAGGGAACTGGGAGGGCAGCTCTGCCTCTGGACACTGGCTGGTATGGGAGAGCCCTACCTCCTCTCCCAGGTGCTGGTGCATCTGTGTGTGGGAGGTTTTGGTGCTGGGGAATAACCCCCAGGGGTGCTGCCTCCAGGGAAATGGGTATGATCTAATGAACAGATCCTGGTGACTGGTTAGTCACATTAGATACAGGAGTGGGGACAGGTAGGACCCAGGGAAACAACAGCTTCTGCCAAGCTCTGTCAGTGAATCTTTGATGTCCCCGTGCTCACTGTTTCTCCTGGCTCTCTGTGTGTACCAGGGTTCACAACACAATGGGCAGCAGCTGCATTGTCCAGCCAGTGTCTGACATCCGGTACCTGCCCTGGAGTGGGGTCACACACTGCCCTGGTGTGAGCCCCAGTCCTGTGGTCTGAAGGGCATTGAGAGCTGGAATGCGTGGCAGTTTGCTCAGGTGGGTTTCCTGTGGCAAGCGGGGTATGGGCTGGGCCCGGGGAGGCTCTGCTGATGAAGCAGGTATGTATTTTGGGGGAGTGGAAGGAGATGGAAGAAGGGGAGAGTGGAGACTGCTTTGTCGTGAGTGGGCTCTGGAAATCGGAGCCCTGCTTCCAGCTGGGAGTCAAAACTTGGTTTTCCATGGCCAGGAGTGAGAGTGGGGCTTTGTGCAGCCAAAACCTGGGCAGCAGTGGGTGATGTAGCCAAGGCTCTTCCAATTCAACCCTCCTTCTCCCCGCAAAGTCCAGAGCCTGGTGCACCCACCTCTGCCCAGGATGGTGCTTCCTGTGAAGTTGCTACCCACCTGTCACATGCACTGAAAAAGAGCTGCCTGGGATTTCCTGGGGCCTGGAGCTGGGTCTGGGGGTGGCTTTTGTCAGGGCTCCTGGAACTGAAAAAAAGCCTTGATTGAGGGTGGGGTGTCTTCTCCCCTGTCCTCTGCATCCCCTCCTGCCCCTGTGCAGGGCTGTGCTGTGTGTGAGGCGGCTCCCCGCTATTGGCACCTTAGAAGGGAGGATCTGAGCTGGGATTTTGTATTGCTATGAATAGGGTTTGAGTCATTGTGTCCCTGGCACAGTAGTACAGGGCTGTGTCCTTGGGTTTCAGGCTGCTCATCTGCAGGTACAGCAGGTTTTGGGAGTTGTCTCTGGAGATGGTGAATCGCCCCTGAACAGCCAGGGAGTACCACTGGGTGGCGCCAGCATTGTTCACTCCAGCCACCCACTCCAGTCCCTTCCCAGGAACCTGCTGGACCCAGTCCTTATGCTGGTCACTGAAGGTGAACCCAGAGGTTTTGCAAGAGAGGCGCAGAGAGTCTCCAGGTTTCCTCACGTCTCCTCTAGACTCTACCAGCTGCACCTGGGACCAGGCACCTGAAAAGCAAGGTAGGATCCAAGAGTAACCAGTATCAGGGCAGGATCGGTGCAACACTCCCCTCCCCTACCTCTGGGAAGATGAAATACCTTGCAGAGCTGTGACCAGGACTGTGACCAGGACAAGCAGGTGGAGCCCAAGTCCCATCTTCCCTGGTGCTGGGGGAAGATGTTGTGTGTTGGTGGTCAGTGCCTGGACCTGAGAGCTGTGGGTTGTCTGTGCAGGTGTTGCCAGGGCAGCAGGACAGTGATTTATACCAGGCAGCCTGTCTGTGATTAGCAGGTCCCCTGCCTTATACCACCCTGCTGCTTTCCCCAGGGAGGGGGATTAGTTGTGCTGGGCACAGACAGTGGCTGGACCCTCCCTTCCCCTGTGTCTGGTACCTCCCACACCAGGCTCTGGGGCCTTATTTCCTTGCCCTTTGCTGAAGGGACCTGTCTCCCCTAAGCAACAGCATTGTGGAGCCCTTGGGCAGGGATTTGTATGTGCTTTCCCTTTTGAACTGAGAGCATTTAAGTGCTGCCAGCACTGGTCCGAGTCTGTGTGAAGGAGACTCATCCCCCTGAGGCAGGGCAGGGAGCTCAGCAGGAGGTGGGGATTGCTCAGGCTGATGAAGGGTTTCAGGCAGCCACAGTCCATCAGGTGCTGGGAAACCCTTCCTGTGTGTGATCCCATGTGCCCATCTGCCTCCCAGCACATGGATGTGCACTTGTCTGGTGCCTGGGATAGACGAAGGGCTGGGGCAAACCTTTCCATGGCAGGTGCTCCCAGGGAGGCTGGTGGGGAACTGTACCTGCTATAAAGCAGCCTGCATGGGCTGAAGCACACAGGCCTGTTGCTTTCATCATCTCCTTTCTGCCCTCCTCTCCCATGCCTGTTGGAGCTGAGTGGGGCCTGCTTCGCAGGGCGGTGCAGGGATCACATTGATGATGGTAGCTGGTCTCTCCTGCTGCACTGGACAAACCCAGAGAGCTCCCTCTGGCCATCACCATGAGGCTGCCATGTTCCTGGCCAGCTCAGACGGGTGAACCCACATTGTTCCTCTGCTCCAGGTGCTCAATGGTAGCAGTGCCTACTGCTTCCTTCTGTCTGGTTGTCGTATGGGTTAATCCTTATCATTGGTGCTGTGCTCATCAGGTGTTATTCATGTTCTGTCACTGTTGAAGTCTCAGGAACTGCAGTGTCAACAAGCCATAGCCAAGACATCCCAGCACCAGTCTTGTCTTAAAGAAGGACCACAGACTCAGACCTGGAGCTAAGGCTTTTTCACCTGTGACAAGTTCGTCAGCACAGCACCTTGCAAGCTTCTTCATGACACTGCAAAGTTCCCCTGATTTACAATTCTCCTTTTACACCATGATTTAATAAATCATGTATTGGACTCCATCTGTATCTTGAATGTCTCAAACCATCCTGTACCAGAGCCTTGTTCCATATTCTCACCTAGGGGTTCCTGTTCCAACTCTAGCTTGGTTCTGGACTACCCTGCCTTGTTCCATTATTTCTGCCTCCCATCTCTTGGCAGGTGTGCTCCCACATGCCAAGTTCTGTTTACGTGAGGAGCTCGTGCATTGGTCAGGTCTGCTGTTGAGACATATTCTGGCCAGAGCTTTAACAAAGCCTTTGTGTGAACAGCATACGTTGAGCAGTGCTCCAGCGAGGCTGCACCTGACTGGGTCCTGTGATCTACTAGACCTGATGTGTCTGACCCAGCAGGCTGAGCACGGCGCTGCTGCCTCTGACTCTCACACAGGCGGGTGGGTCCTGCAGGGCTGGTTCCTGTGCAGGCTCTCATGGGTTATCATTCACTGTGTGTATTTCTGGCACAGTAATATTGGGCTGTGTCTCCATCCTGGACCCTGGTCAGGGAGAAGTGCACTTGACTGCTGGATGTGTCTCTGCTGATGCTGAGGTGGCTTTGGAGAGCACTGTTAGAGACGGTGCCTCCACCAGCCTGGATAGCTCAGTCCCACCCCAGCACTTCCCCTGGTGTCTGGTGAGCCCAGTGCATGTCCCAGCTGGTGAGAGAGAAAGAAGACACGGTGCAGGTCAGGCTGAGGGTCTGCCCAGGCTTCACCACCCCAGGGACAGACTCTTTTAGCACAGTGTCATAGAAAGGGAGCGTTGAAAAGGACCTCTAGATATCAGGACCATCCCCAAATAGATCATCCCAGCCAAAGCTTTATCTAGTCGGGTATTGAAAAATTCCTAAGATGGAAAGTCCACAGCCTTTGTTGGTGACCTGTTCCAGTGTTTTACTACCCTCCTAGTGAGAAAACTCTTTCTAATAGCTAACCT
>NW_028325064.1:0-8956 GCF_052110815.1 Crocodylus siamensis | reverse complement strand
GAAACCCCATGGAGAAGTCGTGAGAGCCTGCTGAGCAGCACTTGGTGCACAGGCAGCTCCACTGTTTCCTGCCGCACTTGAGCAGCAAAATAGGAAATCCCTGGCCGAGGTGTTACATGGTGTGACTCTGAAGTGCTGAGGACATCAGACTCGCCCAGGGAGGGCTGCACACAGCTCATGGGGCAGGAACTTTGTTGTTCTGAGCTATGAGCAGACAAGGGACATTTTGTACACGTTTGCGCTGCAGCGCCGAGCACTTTTAAGAGCACCCGGTGCTGCATTGCAAACATTTGTATAAACAGCGAAATGCACATCAGCGCTGCGAAAACAGTGGTGGTGCAGTTTTGAAGTAAAAAACATTCAAAAGCCTTTTAGTTCAAAACCACACCACTGCCATTTTCTCAGCACTGATGCACATTTTACTGTTTATATGAATGCATGTGACGCAGTGCCAGACACATCAGCTCGTGTGCGGAAGACTTGATTAATTGAGCCTGCTCCAACACACTGGGTATCTGGCCCATCAGAGCAGACAAATATATGTGTATAGATGCCCATGGTGCCTAAGGAGGCACATAACCTCACAGTTGTTAAAGGAAGAGATGGTACAGAAGGGCTAATGCACCACACATCGCACAAGGTGGCCCCACATCACCTGCAACGGGAGCAGGAACCTCCTGGTTTGAACTCAGTCCCCTGATTTAGTCAGGTGAATTCTCAGTTCCAGAAACGCAAACATTTGAAATATCCATATTTAAAACTGCAGGTGGCCACGCACCGTATTTTTCGGACCATAAGATGCACCTGACCATAAGACGCACCCCTCCTGGAGCCTCAGTCTCCGCGGCAGCGAGTCCCTCCTTCGGACTCCTGCCCCGTCTGTTCCGGCCGGCCATTTTTATTGCCGGCTCCGGGCCACCGGCATGGGCGCGGGCTTCCGGTGTAAACAAGCGGCGGATGTCCCGCTCGGGCTCCGCCGCCTCCGCGGGCTCCGCCCCGTCTTCCCCGGGACACGCATAAACAAGCGGCGGGTGTCCCGCTCGGGCTCCGCCGCCTCCGCGGGCAAGCTCTGCCCCGTCTCCCCGGGACACACACCTTCGGACCATAAGACGCACCCTCGTTTTCCCCCCGCTTTTGGGGGGAAAAAAGTGCGTCTTATGGTCCGAAAAATACAGTACATCTTGTTAGGGGATCTGTGCATGGGGTGTCCCCATATCTTTTCTGTCCTGTCTGACTGGTCTGTTCACACAGCCGCCCACCCAGCTGTGGCTTAGGGGAAGAGGCGCACTGTGTATCCTATTGGAGCTTGTGCGGTACCGGGGCCATGTGCTCCCCACAAAGGAACGTATCTCCTCAGCAGCCTGGTGTCTCCCTGCTACCTCTGCACACACGGAGCTGCCAGTGGCTCCTGGCATTTATTTCACTGAGAAAGTCACAGACCAGGGGAGCAAAACTCCTTCTGCTGGTAAAAACCCAGCTGAGCCTGCACATCACCTCACCCAACACTGCTAAACCCCTCCTGCCTCTCCAGTGAGACACAGCTCTGTGTCACTCAGCCCTGCTTCCTTTCTTGATGCTGACACCAGAACAGACCAAATCTCTGCTTCCCAGCTCCTAGGGACTCACTGGAAGGAAAAGCCAGATTTTGCTTAGGCCTTGACTACCCCAAAAGCAATGGCTGTGCTAAGCACCCGCTGCTCCCCTCACGCTGCAGTCCGCCTGGGCAGCCCAGGCACAGCCCCGGGCAGCTGGACTGAGCATTGATCCAGTCAGATGACAGGATCCCAGAGCAGTGGGGCTGGGAGGGACCAGAGCTCACATCTAACCCCTGCCCGAGGCAGGACCAGCCCTGGCCAGCCCACCCCAGGCACATCCACTGACTGGCCTCTTAGCAACACTACAGTCAACCCTGACACTACAGTGGACATAACACGCAACCCGGCCACAGCAAAAGCAGAGGGGTTGCCCCAGTACCTTGGTCTGGGGACCCAAGAGTCTTTGGGAGAAAGAAAGCTCAAGAGAGAGGAGTTTCCACTCCACTCACAAAAGTTTTCCCAGCAGACAGCACACACTCCCATGCCTAGAGATGCACTAGCTACCTCACAAGTAAGTCTTGCTCCCTACCCCTGTTGATCAGACAGTCCGCGGTCTGGCTGGGCCGTTCTGGGGGCAGTCTAGTAGTGCAGCAGTCTAATAGTCCACTCGCCCTTTGTGCCCAACATTTCTTTATGCCTTTTGTTATTTTCATCTTCTTATTTTCCCCATGGCAATGACTGCTGCTCCTGCCCCTTTACAGGTTATTTGCATCACAGGTTATTTTGCTCTTGGACCTCTCTCTCAAACCCTGTTGGCAAAATACCCCAACCAGGCAGACTTTTCTTATCACTCTTTCTCTCTTTCTGAACACACTCAGGTAGGCTCTGGAGTGGTGAGAGACGCGCGGGTGAAGCCCGCTGCGTCCCCACTCCCCCGAAGCCCCCCAGACACCCCCTCAGCAGCCGCGGAGCCCCCTGCCGACCCCCAGCACAGCCGGAGGTAAGCGGGCTCGTGGTGGGAAGGGGTTAACTCCTCCCTTGCTGGGAGGAGGCCGCTGCCTGGTGCCAGCGGGGTCAAGCTCCCGCCCAGACCCCTACTTGGCCCAGCCCCCCAGGGAGCCCGGCCACCGGAGCCGCGCGAACAGGCTGCGTAAACAGGCGCTTGAGTTAGCGCGGAGTTCACGCAGGGGAGGGCGTGGGAGGGCACGAGACCCTGCCTGCGACCCCCCCCCCCCCCAGCCATAGCCAACCCCAGCCGTAGCCAGCCTACCAGAGGCATGACACGGATGGGCACGCGCCGCACCCCGAGGGTCCCCTCGGGCTCTGCGGCCCCTCCACTGGGCACCTCAGAGACGGCCGCCCAGACAGAGCCCATGGTTCCGGGCTCCACACAGATGGAGCCCCTGGCTCTTGGCTGCGGGGGCTGCCTGTCCCTTTTTCAGGCTCTGGGGCCTGGGAGCATGGCCACCTCCCCTTGCGGGGTCTGCTCTCTGCTGGGGTCTCTGGCGCACCAGCTGGAGGAGCTCCAGGCCACAGTCCAGAGACTGCGTGCCATCAGGGACTGTGAGCAGGAGATAGACTCCTACTGCCAGGCCCTTCTCCCCCGAGAGCCGCAGGGGAGAGCTCCGTCTCCCTCCACGACTAAGGAGGACTCTGGGACCTCCCGCTCTGCCTAGTCAGGGGCATGGACCAAGGTGGTCAAGGGCCCCAAGGCCCGCCGCACCAAAGCCGCTGCCCCGCCGGAGCTTAGCAACAGGTTCGCACCTCTTGCAGCCCCAGCAGAGCCCACGCAGTTGCTAGCTCCCGCAGGCAACCCAGGCTCGACTGCAGCTACTGGCCCCGCTCTCCCCAAGACAAAACGAAAGGTGTTTGTTGTGGGAGACTCCATCCTGCGGGGCACTGAGGGGGCAATCTGCCGCCCCGACCCCTTAGCCCGGGAAGTCTGCTGCTTCCTGGGGGCCCGCATCCGAGACATTGCGGAGAGGATCCTGCAGCTCCTCCGGCCCACAGACCACTACCCCATGCTCCTTATTCACGTGGGCACCGATGACACGGCTCGGAGCACCCCCAGCCAGGTCATGAGGCGCTACAGGGAGTTGGGAGCGGGGCTTAGGTTCTGGGAGATCAGGTGGTGTTTTCGTCAATCCTCCCAGTCTCGGGCTATGGGCTGAGGAGGGAGAGGAGGATCCACGCGGTGAACCAAAGACTGCGGTGCTGGTGTTATCGGGAAGGCTTTGGCTTCCATGACCACAGCCTGCTCTTTGGAGAGAGAGGCAGCGAGCTGCTGGGAAGAGATGGCCTCCACCTCTCCCCGCTGGGGAGGAGGCTCTTCTCAGCCAGACTGGCTGACCTGCTCCATCGGGCTTTAAACTAAGCCCGCTGGGGGATGGGGGGACTACTGCCCCTGCTGGCCCGCTGAATGGCCCTTGCAAAGCCAGCGGACCAAGGCACTTAAGGGGGCACTTAAGGGAGCTCACCCCTGCCCCAGCCCTGGCACAATCTGTAGGGCAAGGCAAGAGCCCCCAAGGGCACACTTGCCTGCCTGTACACTAATGCCAGGAGCCTGGGCAACAAGCAGGACAAGCTCATCCTCCTGCTCAGTGCAAAGAAATATGATGTCATTGGGATAACGGAGACCTGGTGGGACTCCACCCATGACTGGACCACGGGTGTAGAGGGCTATACCCTATACAGGAGGGATCGTGTTGACAAAAGGGGCGGGGGTGTAGCTCTCTATGTGAAGGAAAGCTACATGTCCCTGCAAGCTGATGTTGGCAACCGGCATGGACAGCTAGAGACCCTCTGGGTAAAAATTCGTGGGGAGTTCGGCACAGGGGACACAACGGTGGGAGTCTACTACAGACCTCCCACTCAAAGTCCCGAGCTTGACCAGGAGTTCGCCCGGGAACTGACTGAGGCCGCTTGCTCCAGGACCTTGGTTGTCATGGGTGACTTCAATTACCCGGACATCTCGTGGGAAGATCACTCAGCTAAATCTGAGCGGGCGCAAAGCTTTCTCTCGTGCGTGGATGACCTTTACCTGACCCAAGAAGTCTATGGGCCAACGAGAGGCAAAGCGCTGCTTGACCTGGTACTGGCTACGGGGGACGACCTAATCGGCGACCTAGTGATTGATGGGAAGTTGGGTGACACCGACCATGAGCTGATCACCTTCACCATCCGCCGTAAAGCTGGCAAGTCAGTCAGCAACACAGAAGTCCTTGACTTCAGAAAAGCCGACTTTGACAAGCTCAAGAGGCTAGTCGGTCAGGCCCTCAGGGACTATGACCCCAGGGAGATGGGAGTTCAAGAAGAGTGGTTGCTTCTCAAGGAAGCGATCCTCAGTGCACAAGCTAAATCTATTCCAACATGGAGGAAAGGCAGCAAGAAGGCACAGCAGCCCCCCTGGCTCTCCAGAGACCTAGCAGACCTACTGTGGCTAAAAAGGAAAGCCTACAAAGGATGGAGGGTGGGATTCACCTCCAAGGAGGATTACTCCGCGCTGGTCCGGTCCTGCAGGGACCAAACCAGGAAAGCCAAGGCTGCAGCTGAACTCCAACTAGCTTCAGGCATCAAGGACAACAAAAAGTTCTTTTTCAGGTATGTGGGGAGCCAGAGGAAAAGCAAGGGCAATGTTGGACCCCTGCTAAACCAGATGGGGCAACTGACAACTGATGCCCAGGAAAAAGCCAACCTATTAAATAGGTACTTTGCGTCAGTCTTTCATCAGTCACACGGGATGCCCATGTCTGCTATGGGACAGGGAAATCCGGGTGAGGGGAATCCCCTACCCTCCATCAATGCTGACCTCGGGAAGGAACACCTTGAGAAGCTGGATACCTTCAAGTCAGCTGGCCCTGACAACCTGCACCCCAGGGTACTCAAGGAGCTGGCGAGCATCATAGCCCAGCCCCTGGCACGGATCTTTGAAAACTCCTGGCGCTCTGGTCTAGTGCCCGAAGACTGGAAGAAGGCCAATGTGGTGCCGATCTTCAAAAAAGGGAGGAGAGTGGATCCGGCTAACTACAGGCCCATTAGCCTGACTTCTATCCTTGGGGAAGATCTTAGAAAAGTTTATTAAGGAGGCCATCCTTGATGGACTGGCCCAGGCTAACATTCTAAGGGACAGCCAGCATGGGTTTGTTGCGGGTAGGTCTTGTTTGACCAATTTCTTTTCCTTCTATGACCAGGTGACCTATCACCTGGACAAGGGAGAAGAGATTGATGTCATATATCTTGACTTCAAAAAAGCTTTTGATCTGGTATCCCATGATCACCTCTTGGCCAAACTGCCCAGTTGTGGCCTTGGCTCCACCATGATCCGCTGGCTGGGAAATTGGCTTCGTGGTCAGACCCAGAGGGTTGTGATTGATGGCAGTCACTCATCATGGTGCCCTGTAACCAGTGGGGTCCTTCAAGGCTCTGTCCTGGGACCCATACTGTTCAACATCTTCATTAATGATGTGGACATTGGAGTTAGGAGTGGACTGGCCAAGTTCGCCGATGACACCAAACTTTGGGGCAAAGCATCCATGCCACAAGATAGGCGGGTGATCCAGGCTGACCTAGACAAGCTCAGCAAATGGGCAGACGAGAACCTCATGGTGTTTAACACCGAAAAATGCAAGGTTCTCCACCTTGGGAGGAAAAACCTGCAGCACCCTTATAGGCTCGGCAGTGCTACGTTGGATAGCACTACAGAAGAAAAAGACTTGGGGGTCATCATTGACCACAAGATGAACATGAGCCTGCAATGCGATGCTGCGGCTAGTAAAGCGACCAAAATGCTGGCGTGCATCCATAGATGCTTCTCGAGCAAATCCCAGGACGTCATTCTCCTCTTGTACTCGGCCTTGGTGAGGCCGCAGCTGGAGTACTGCGTCCAGTTTTGGGCTCCACAATTCAAAAAGGATGTGGAGAAGCTTGAGAGAGTCCAGAGGAGAGCCACGCGCATGAGCAGAGGTCAGGGAAACAGATCTTACGATGACAGGCTGAGAGCCGTGGACTCTTTAGCCTGGAAAAGCACAGGCTCAGGGCTGATCTGATGGCCACCAGTTTATCAGGGGTGACCACCAGGATCTGGGGGAATGTCTGTTCACCAGAGTGCCCCAAGGGATGACGAGGTCGAACGGTCACAAACTCCTGCAAGATCGTTTCAGGCTGGACATAAGGAAGAATTTCTTTACTGTCCGAGCCCCCAAGGTCTGGAACAGTCTGCCAGCGGAGGTGGTTCAAGCACCTACATTGAACACCTTCAAGAGTAAATTGGATGCTTATCTTGCTGGGATCCTATGACCCCAGCTGACTTCCTGCCTTTTGGGCAGGGGGCTGGACTCGATCTCCCGAGGTCCCTTCGAGCCCTAATGTCTATGAAATCTATGAACACCTGTGCGCCACCATCCCTGACAGTTTCTACTTTGACCAAGTTTACAGCTGCTTTAACCAGTGGCTTTTTCACAAGCTCATTTACTATGCAGTGCCTCACAGAAGTGGACACTGGTAGTTTTCATGGTTATGGGGGGGCCACAACAGCAAGCATCCTGCTGTTGCAAAGGTGATTAAATTGGGCCTCTCCTAAAATATGGGGAAATGCAATGTCATTTTGGGTAAAGTGCGGGTCCTGCCTGAACTGTGAGGGGGCAGGAAACCGGGACTCACCAGCCTCCTGCACCACTCCCAAGGCAGGTGCTGCTGTTGCTGTTCACTCCCCAAAGGGATACTCCCCCACCCTGCTGGGGTGAGTCGGACAGTGGGTGTGGGGTGATGGCAGATGCACAGTGATATCACAGGGGCATCACCCTGAAACCTGCCTTTGTCATTTCCTGCCAAGTTTTCCCACACAGGACATCTCTGACATCCACCCACTCCGATGCTGTGCAGTGCAGGAGGGTTTGCACAGCTCCCCATGGGACTCTGCAGGCACTGCGTGGTCTGCCCACCCAGAGCAATGACACTCACTGCAGGGGAGTGGGAATCAGCCAGGAAAGAAGCCTCTCCCAGGCCAGCTCCACAGTGCAGCGGGGAGAGCTGTATGACCTGGCTTTGCTATGCTATGGGGCTTGGCCCCAGCACTGAGAGATAAGAGGGAACCAGGGCAGAGAGACAACATTATGGAGGGTGCTGCAGGGACAGGAGATGAACCTGGCCTCTCCTGTTGCTGCAGACACTCTCGGGTCTTCCAGGGGGTGTTGTTGTGCAGTCACATCCGCATACCCACTGCATAACTCACAGGCTGGTGGCACTGGTTCCCTGCTGCCCAGATGCCTCCGTTTTCTTCTGAAGCCGGGCAGAAACTGTAATCAGACCAGGGACTTTTTTAGGTCTACAAACCAGGAAAACAGGGCAGTGTCCTCCCCTGCATGACCATGCACAGGCTGTGCCCCAGGTCTGCTTGTTCCCAATGTATTTCCCCTCCTGCCTTCCAAAATGTGTCAAGGCCTGAAGGAGCCATGCACCAGCACTGGCATGGGACAGGGAATCAAGGCTGGTCCAGTGTATCTACACGCACTGCACAGCCCAACACAGAGGGGGCAGGATGGAACAACTCCTGCTTTGTACCCAGTTGTGCCAGATGGATGTCAGCACACTTGCATTTTATGGGCAGGCTACAACAAATAGCTACATCTGTCTAAAGAAGCACAGAGGCACATAAATAACCAGCAACGAATATATACTAACTGTTCAACACAATACATTATAATAAGAAATAAAAAAATATGATATAACGTAACCTAACCAAATATACTATATAGGGAGAAAGGAGAGGCAGGGAGGGTGGTGAAGGCTGGGGCATAACACAGGGAGTAGCTTTCTGGTGCTGATTTTCTGCCCTACATTGTACAGCCCCAAATCCACTTTTACATGCTCGATGTCCTACAGACCAGGCCCTGAAATACAAAAAGACAACAGAAAAACTTTCAGCAACTTCCCAGATGGCAGAGGAGGGAGAAAAAACAAAGGGTGATGTATAGGGCTGTGCAGAGACTACCATGCAGCTGGAATCGCTTGTCAGGACCCTTAGCAAATACTCTGAGCACAGCCTTGCTGTCCCACAGGGCACCAGCCCATCAGAGTTTCTTCACCCATCCATCCTGTCCAGCTGCCCAGAAGTTGGTCGTGACTAACATCAGCCAAGTCACAAGAGTCAGAAACTTATACCAAGGAGACAAGGTGGGTCATACAGGGTGCTGCTATTCCCAACAGCACTGACAGCTGATGCCTTACTGGCACATGTGTTGGAAATCCAGTTTCAAGCGGTGGGAACTGTCCCCAGGGGTTGGGGCAAGCAATGCCCACACAATGCCCCCATGCAGTGAGGAAGATTGCCCATGGTGCCAAGAAGAGGCAGGCACCAAACCCTGGGCCCTCTCCCCACTGAGCTCTGCCACCAAGCAGCCCCTGGGGCTCTACTGTTCTCTCCT
>NW_028325063.1:7500-9054 GCF_052110815.1 Crocodylus siamensis | reverse complement strand
CTAACCCTAACCCTAACCCTAACCCTAACCCTAACCCTAACCCTAACCCTAACCCTAACCCTAACCCTAACCCTAACCCTAACCCTAACCCTAACCCTAACCCTAACCCTAACCCTAACCCTAACCCTAACCCTAACCCTAACCCTAACCCTAACCCTAACCCTAACCCTAACCCTAACCCTAACCCTAACCCTAACCCTAACCCTAACCCTAACCCTAACCCTAACCCTAACCCTAACCCTAACCCTAACCCTAACCCTAACCCTAACCCTAACCCTAACCCTAACCCTAACCCTAACCCTAACCCTAACCCTAACCCTAACCCTAACCCTAACCCTAACCCTAACCCTAACCCTAACCCTAACCCTAACCCTAACCCTAACCCTAACCCTAACCCTAACCCTAACCCTAACCCTAACCCTAACCCTAACCCTAACCCTAACCCTAACCCTAACCCTAACCCTAACCCTAACCCTAACCCTAACCCTAACCCTAACCCTAACCCTAACCCTAACCCTAACCCTAACCCTAACCCTAACCCTAACCCTAACCCTAACCCTAACCCTAACCCTAACCCTAACCCTAACCCTAACCCTAACCCTAACCCTAACCCTAACCCTAACCCTAACCCTAACCCTAACCCTAACCCTAACCCTAACCCTAACCCTAACCCTAACCCTAACCCTAACCCTAACCCTAACCCTAACCCTAACCCTAACCCTAACCCTAACCCTAACCCTAACCCTAACCCTAACCCTAACCCTAACCCTAACCCTAACCCTAACCCTAACCCTAACCCTAACCCTAACCCTAACCCTAACCCTAACCCTAACCCTAACCCTAACCCTAACCCTAACCCTAACCCTAACCCTAACCCTAACCCTAACCCTAACCCTAACCCTAACCCTAACCCTAACCCTAACCCTAACCCTAACCCTAACCCTAACCCTAACCCTAACCCTAACCCTAACCCTAACCCTAACCCTAACCCTAACCCTAACCCTAACCCTAACCCTAACCCTAACCCTAACCCTAACCCTAACCCTAACCCTAACCCTAACCCTAACCCTAACCCTAACCCTAACCCTAACCCTAACCCTAACCCTAACCCTAACCCTAACCCTAACCCTAACCCTAACCCTAACCCTAACCCTAACCCTAACCCTAACCCTAACCCTAACCCTAACCCTAACCCTAACCCTAACCCTAACCCTAACCCTAACCCTAACCCTAACCCTAACCCTAACCCTAACCCTAACCCTAACCCTAACCCTAACCCTAACCCTAACCCTAACCCTAACCCTAACCCTAACCCTAACCCTAACCCTAACCCTAACCCTAACCCTAACCCTAACCCTAACCCTAACCCTAACCCTAACCCTAACCCTAACCCTAACCCTAACCCTAACCCTAACCCTAACCCTAACCCTAACCCTAACCCTAACCCTAACCCTAACCCTAACCCTAACCCTAACCCTAACCCTAACCCTAACCCTAACCCTAACCCTAACCCTAACCCTAACCCTAACCCTAACCCTAACCCTAACCCTAACC
>NW_028325063.1:0-2500 GCF_052110815.1 Crocodylus siamensis | reverse complement strand
ACCTTTGTTGTGCACATGCTCAGATTAGCAAACAACCAACTTTACACAAGCTGCAGCTTAAGGAGGCTGTTACAGTGCACTGATCTGCATTGCTTTCCACTTTCCCCAGCACTTGTTACTACAGAGTCAGCATTTGTGGCAATGTGCTTGCTTACAATGTTTGAGATAAACCGTTTAACTTCAGGCTGTCTCCAGGTTATTTGAAATGTCTAGGCAACTTTTAAAACAATTCAACTCTGGGTTATCACATATGCCTCTGCTGAAATTCAGATGGTGTGGACTTTTGGGTGCTCAGTGTTGTTTTGCTGACTGTAGTGGTGCTGCACAATACAGTGTGTCCCCCAACTGAACTGTTGATTATCAGTTGAAGTGTATGGTGGACTCCTGTCCCTGAAGGTCATGTGGATTGTTGTGACTTGTGCTGTAAGGCAAAGTGGGAGTGACACTGTGACCATGTGGTTTGAAGTGCTGTTGTAATCTTGTCCTGCACCTTGTGTGTAGTTGTTGCCTTAACTGTATTGGGTGCCTTGATCCTAAGTGGACTCTAATGTGAACTCTAGTGCCAACTGCTAATCCCAGCTTTTGCCTCAGAGTCAGGGTGCACACTGAGTGTGTGGAAGAAATCAAACTTTGCGTTGTGGTTGAATCAGAACAGACACCAGCAGCTTTTCTCTATTTAAGGCTATACTGTGATCACAGGGAGAATTCCATACAGCAAGGGGAATCACCCTTGTCTGTTTCAAAGGATTCCCCAGGCTCTGTAAGTTTACACGTGTATTTATACTAAGGACAGAGAAAGAGATAAAAGGATACACCTTGGAGAAACAAAGCAAGAGTAAATTACACAGAAACTTAGGTTGTTTACTTAGCCCTATGCATAGATAGTTGTTTATCCCAAGGCATACAGGAATGCTCAGGGCAAGATATCAAGATAAGGAATCCACATTCCTGCATTCCTTGGGTTATCTCAGGACATTTGCATTAAGCAGTACTTCTGGTATTTGTCTGTTTTTCTAGTCAAGTAAGCCAATTACTTCTACAAGTGCAACCTGTTTACAGTCATCCTTATCCAGACTGGAACTGGTTATTGTACTTGTGTCCTGGTTTCTAAGTGGAAGTCCAAAGTGTAATTGCAACTGGGAGGGAACGTAAGGAGGCACATGTGGTCATTCTGAGTATGCTGTTGCAGTTTGCTTTGGGCACCAATGGTGGCTTTGACTCTTGCGCTCAGGTGATGAGTTGCTGTTTGGCTTGGGGTCAGGGTTCAGGTTTGGGCTAGGGTTCGGGTTAGGGGTTGGGGTTAGGGTTGGGGTAGGGGTTAGGGTTGGGTTGGGGGTTAGGGTTAGGGGTTGGATTAGGGGGTTAGGGGTTGGGTTAGGGGGTTGGGGTTGGGTTAGGGTTCGGGTTAGGGGTTAGGGTTTAGGGGTAGGGGTTAGGGGTTAGGGTTAGGGTTGGGTTAGGGGGTTAGGGTTAGGGGTTAGTTAGGGTTAGGGTGAGGGGTTGGGTTAGGGTTAGGGGTAGGTTTGAGGGTTAGGGTTAGGGGTTAGGGTTAGGGTTTAGGTTTGAGGGTTAGGGTTTGGGGTTAGGGTTAGGGTTAGGGGAGCGGCCCCTGTTAGGGTTAGGGGGTTAGGGTTAGGGTTAGGTTAGGGTTAGGGTTAGGGTGGCCCTGTTAGGGTTAGGGTCAGGGGTTAGGGGTAGGGTTGGGGTTGGGGTTAGGGTCGGGGTCAGGGTTGGTTAGGGTTGGGGTAGGGGGTTAGGGTTAGGGGTTTAGGGTTAGGGGTTAGGGTTGGGGTTAGGGTTAGGGTTTAGGGGTTAGGGTTAGGGGAGCGGCCCCAGTAGGGTTGGGGTTGGGTTAGGGTTAGGGAAGCAGCCCCATTAGGGTTAGGGTTAGTGTTGTGTTAGGGTCAGGGTTTAGGGTTAGGGTTAGGTTCAGGGTTAGCGGTAGGGTTAGGGTTAGTGCTAGGCGTTCAGGTTAGGGGGTTAGCAGTAGGGTTAGTGGGTTTGGGTTAGGATAGGGGTTAGGAGAGCAGCCCCATTAGGGTGAGAGGGTTAGGGGAGCAGCCCCATTAGGGTTAGGGTCAGCGGAGCAGCCCCATTAGGGTTAGGGTTAGGGTTTCCGTTAGGGTTAGGGGGTTAGGCTTACCGTTAGGGTTAGGGGTTGGCTTAGGGTTAGGGTTAGGGGCTTAGGGTTAGCGTTAGGGGGTTAGGGTGAGGATAAGGGGAGCAGCCCCATTCGGGTTAGGGTTCTGGTCAGTGGAGCAGCCCCATTGGGGTTAGGGTTAGGGGTTGGGTTAGGGTTAGGGTTCGGTTAGGGGAGCAGCCCCATTAGGGTTGGGTTAGGGTTGGGATTAGGGTTAGGGTTGGGGTTGGGGAAGCAGCCCCACTAGAGTTAGGGTTAGGGTTGGGGTCAGGGTCAGGGATCAGGGTTAGGTTTAGGGCTAGGGGTTACATTTACAGTGAGGGTTAGGGTTAGGGGAGCGGCCCCATTAGGGTTAGGGTT
>NW_028325062.1:0-9065 GCF_052110815.1 Crocodylus siamensis | reverse complement strand
GTCTGCAAGGCCCCATTCGCTTACCTGGGGTTGACCTGGTCGCTGCAAGGACCCATTCAGTTGTCTGGGGTTGACCTGGTGGCTGAAAGGCCCCATTTGCTTGAGGGGGTTGACCTGGTGGCTGCAAGGCCCCACTCGCTTGCAGGGGGTTTACCTGGTGACTGCAAGGCCACATTCACTTACCTGGTGTGGACCTGGTGTCTGCAAAGCCCCATTCACTTACCTGGGTTCCACCTGGTGCCTGCAGGGCCCTATTGGCTTGCAAGGGGTTGACCTCGTGGCTGCAAGCCCCATGCGCTTACCTGGGGTGGATCTGGTGGCTGCAAGGTCCCTTTTGCTTGTCTGGGGTTAACCTGGGAGCTACAAGGCCCCATTCGCTTGGATATGGTTGACCTGGTGTCTGCAAAGCCCTGTAGGCTTGCCTGCGTTTCACCTGGTGGCTCCAAGGCCCCATTCACTTGCCTGGGTTTGACCTGTTGGCTGCAATAACCCATTCAGTTGCCTGGGGTTGACCTGGTGGCTGCAAGGCCCGATTTGCTTGAGGGGGTTGACCTGGTGGCTGCAAGGCCCCACTCGCTTGCAGGGGGTTTATCTGGTGGCTGCAAGGCCACATTCGCTTACCTGGGGTTCACCTGGAGGCTGCAAGGCCCTATTCGCTCGCATTGGGTTGACCTGGTGTCTGCAAGGCTCCATTCGCTTACCTGGGGTTTACCTCGACGCTGCAAGGCCCCATTCAGTTGCCTGGGGTTGACCTGGTGGCTGCAAGGCCCCATTCACTTGCATTCGGTTTACGTCGTGTCTGCAAGGCCCCGTAGGCTTGCCTGAGTTACACCTGTTGGCTGCAAGGCCCCATTCGCTTGAAGGGGGTTGACCTGGTGGGTGCAAGGCCACATTCACTTGCCTCGGATTGACCCGGTGGCTGCAAGGCCATATTCACTTACCTGGGGTCCACGTGGTGGCTGCAGGGCCCTATAGGCTTGC
The DNA here is from genome assembly GCF_052110815.1 of Crocodylus siamensis. NCBI lineage: Eukaryota > Metazoa > Chordata > Crocodylia > Crocodylidae > Crocodylus > Crocodylus siamensis. The sequence continues at coordinate 8,084 of NW_028325062.1, read as the reverse complement.
AAGGCGTTGACCTGATGGCTGCAAGGCCCCATTCGCTTGTATCGCGTTTTCCTGGTATCTCCAAGCCCCATTCGGTTACGTGGGGTTGACCTGGTGGCTGCAAGGCCCCATTCACTTGCCTGGGGTGGACCTGGTCACTGCAAGGCCCCATTCGCTTGCCTGGGGTTGACGTGGGCTCCAAAAGTCCCCTTAGGCATGCCTGGGGTTTACCTGGTGGCTTAAGTGCACCATAGGCTTGCAGGGGTTTGACATGGTGGCTGCAAGGCAACTTTCGCTTGCATGGGGGTGACCTGTTGGCTGCAAGGCCCCTTCGCTTGCATTGCGTTGACCTGGTGTCTGCAAGGCCCCATTCACTTGCCTGGGTTTGACCTGTTGGCTGTAATAACCCATTCAGTTGCCTGGGGTTGACCTGGTGGCTGCAAGGCCCTATTCTCTTGCATTGGGTTGACCTGGTGTCTGCAAGGCCCCATTCGCTTACCTGGGGTGACCTGGTCGCTGCAAGGACCCATTCAGTTGTCTGGGGTTGACCTGGTGGCTGCAAGGCCCGATTTGCTTGAGGGGGTTGACCTCGTGGCTGCAAGGCCCCACTCGCTTACAGGGGGTTTACCTGGTGGCTGCAAGGCCACATTCGCTTACCTGGGGTTCACCTGGAGGCTGCAAGGCCCTATTCGCTCGCATTGGGTTGACCTGGTGCCTGCAAGGCCCCATTCGCTTACCTGGGGTTTACCTCGACGCTGCAAGGCCCCATTCAGTTGCCTGGGGTTGACCTGGTGGCTGCAAGGCCCCATTCGCTTGGATATGGTTGACCTGGTGTCTGCAAGGCCCTGTAGGCTTGCCCGCGTTTCACCTGGTGGCTCCAAGGCCCCATTCACTTACCTGGGATCCACCTGGTGCCTGCAGGGCCCTATTGGCTTGCAAGGGGTTGACCTCGTGGCTGCAAGGCCGCATTCACTTGCACTGGGTTGACCTGGTATCTGCAAGGCCCGATTCACTTACGTGGGGTTGACCTGGTGGCTGCAAGACTGCATTCTCTTGCATTGGGTTGACCTGGTGTCTGCAACGCCCAATTCGCTTACCTGGGGTGGACCTGGTGGCTGCAAGGCACCATTCGCTTGCCTGTGGTTAACCTGGTGGCTGCAAGGCCCCATTCGCTTGGGTATGGTTGACCTGGTGTCTGCAAGGCCCTGTAGGCTTGCCCGCGTTTCATCTGGTGGCTCCAAGGCCACATTCACTTACCTGGGGTGGACCTGGACACTGCAAGGCCTCATTCGCTTGCCTAGGGTTGACGTGGGCTCCAAAAGTTCTGTTATGCAGGCCTGGGGTTGACCTGGTGGCTTCAGGGCCCCATAGGCTTGCAAGGGTTCGACCTGGTGGCTGTAAGTCCACTTTCGCTTGCCTGGGGTTGACCTGGTATGTGCAAGGCCCCATTCGCTTACCTGGGGTGGACCTGGTGCTTGCAAGGCCCCATTCACTTGCTTTGGGTTGACCTGATGGCTGCAAGACCCCACTCACTTGCCTTGGGTTGACTTGGTGTCTGCAAAGCCCCATTCGCTTACCTGGGGTTGACTTGGTGTCTGCAAGGCCCCATTCACTTTCCTGGGGTTGACGTGAGATCCAAAAGTCCCCTTAGGAATGCCTGGGGTTGACCTGGTGGCTTCGGGGCCCCATAGGCTTGCAGGTGTTTTTGATGGTGGCGGCAAGGCAACATTCGCTTGCCTGGGGGTGACCTGGTGGCTTCAAGGCCGCATTCCCTTGCATTGTGTCGACCTGGTGTCTGGAAGGCCCCATTCACTTGCCTGGGCTTGACCTGGCGGGTGCAAGGCCCTATTTGCTTTCATTGGGTTGACCTGGTGTGTGGAAGGCGCCATTCACTTTCCTGGGGTTGACCTGGTCACTGCAAGGACCCATTCAGTTGCCTGGGGTTGACCTGGTGGCTGCAAGGCCCCATTCGCTTGAGGGGGTTGACCTGGTGGCTGCAAGTCCCCATTAGCTTACCTGGGTTTTACCTGGTAGCTGAAAGGCCCCACTTCCTTGCAGGGGCTTGACCTGTTGGCTGCAAGGCCACATATGCTTCCCTGGGGTTGACCTGTTGGCTGCAAAGCCCCTTTCGGTTACCTGGGGTTGACCTGGTGGCTGCAATACCTCATTCACTTAGCTGGCGTACACCTCGTGGCTGCAGGGCACTATAGGCTTGCAAGGGGTTCACTTGGTGGCTGCAAGGCCCCATTCACTTGCACTGGGTTGACCTGGTATCTGCAAGGCCCGATTCGCTTACGTGGGGTTGAGCTGGTGGCTGCAAGCGCGCATTCTCTTGCATTGGGTTTACCTGGTGTGTTCAAGGCCCCATTCGCTTACCTGGAGTGGAGCTGGTGGCTGCAAGGCCCCATTCGCTTGCCTGGGGTTAACCTGGTGGATACAAGGCCCCATTCGCTTGGAATGGGTTGACCTGGTTTCTGCAAGGCTCTGTAGTTCTCTCTCAGATACAACTGGTGGCTGCAAGGCCCCTTTCACTTGCCTGGGTTTGACCTGTTGGCTGCAATAACCCATTCAGTTGCCTGGGGTTGACCTGGTGGCTGAAAGGCCCTATTCGCTTGCATTGGGTTGACCTGGTGTCTGCAAGGCCCCATTCACTTACCTGGGGTTGACCTGGTCGCTGAAAGGACCCATTCAGTTGTCTGGGGTTCACCTGGTGTCTGCAAGGCCCCATTTGCTTGAGGGGGTTGACCTGGTGGCTCCAAGGCCCCATTATCTTACCTGGTGTTGACCTCGTGGCTGCAATGCCCCACTCGCTTGCAGGTGGTTGACCTGGTGGCTGCAAAGCCACATTCGCTTACCTGGGATCCACCTGGTGCCTGCATGGCCCTATTGGCTTGCAAGGGGTTGACCTCGTGGCACAAGGCCCCATTCGCTTACTTGGGGAGGGCCTGGTGGCTTCAAGTCCCGATTCACTTGCGTGGGGTTAACCTGGTGGCTGCAAGGCCCCATTCGCTTGGATATGGTTGACCTGGACACTGCAAGGCCCCATTGCCTTGCCTAGGGTTGACGTGGGCCCCAAAAGTCCCCTTAGGCATGCCTGGGGTTGACCTGGTGGCTTCAGGGCCCATTAGGCTTGCAGGGGTTTGACCTGGTGGCTGCAAGTCCACATTCGCTTGCCTGGGGTTGACCTGGTGTCTGCTAGGCCCCATTCGCTTACCTGGGGTGCACCTGGTGCTTGCAAGGACCCCTTCACTTTCCTGGGGTTGACGTGGGCTCCAAAAGTCCCCTTAGGCATGCCTGGGGTTGTCCTGGTGGCTGCAGGGCCCCATAGGCTTGCAGGAGGTTGACCAGTTGGCTGCAAGGCCCCATTCACTTCCCTGGAATTGACCCGGTGGCTGCAGGACCCCATAGGCTTGCAGGGTTTTGACCTGGTTCCTCCAAGGCCCCATTCGCTTGACCGGGGTTTACCTGGTTGCTGCAAGGCCCCATGCGCTTGCATTGGGTGGACCTGGTGTCTGCAAGGCCCCGAAGGCTTGCCTGGGGTTGACTTGGTGGCTGCCAGGCCCCACTCGCTTGCCTGGTGTTAACCTGGTTGCTGCAAGGGACCCTTCACTTAAATGGGGTTGACCTGGTGTCTGCAAGGCCCCTTTCGATTCCTTGATGTTGACCTGGTGGCTGTAAGGCCCCATTCACTACCTGGGTTTGATCCGGTGGCTGCAGGGCACAAAAGGATTGCAGGGGGTTCACTTGCTGGCTCCAAGGCCGCATTCGCCTGCCCGGAGTTTACCTGCTGGCTTCAAGGCTCCATTCACTTAACTGGGGTTGACCTGGTGGCCGCAAGGCCCCATTCTATCCCCTCGGGTTCACGTTTGGCTGCAGGGCCCCATAGGCTTGCATTGGTTTGCCCTGGTGTCTGCAAGGCCCCATTTGCTTACCTGGGGTTCACCTGGTGGTGCCAAGGCCCCATTCCCTTACCTGAGGTTGAGCAGGTCGCTGCAAGGCCCCATTCACTTCCCCGGGGTTGACCTGGTGGCTACAAGAACCCATTCGCTTCCATTGGGTTGACCTGGTGTCTGCAAGTCCCCATTCGCTTGCATTGGGTTGACCTGGTGGCTGCAAGGCCCCGTAGGCTTGCCTGAGTTACACCTGATGGCTGCAAGGCACCATTGAGTTGCCTGGGGTTGACCTGGTGGCTGCAGGGCCCCATAGGCTTCCAGGGGGTTGACCTGGTGGCTGCAAGGTATCATTCGCTTGCCTGGGTTTCACCTGGTGGCTGCCAGGCCCATTCACTTGCCTGGGGATGACCTGGTGGCTGTAGGGCCCCATAGGCTTGCATTGGTTTGCCCTGGTGTCTGCAAGGGCCCATTCGCTTACCTGGGGTTCACCTGGTGGTGCCAAGGCCCCATTCCCCTACCTGGGGTTGAGCAGGTCGCTGCAAGGCCCCATTCACTTCCCCGGGGTTGACCTGCTGGCTGCCAGGCCCCATTCACTTGCCTGGGGTTAACCTAGTGGCTGGGAGGCCAAATTCACTTGGATTGGGTTGACCTCATGTCTTCAAGGCCCCGTAGGCTTCCCTAATTTACACCTGGTGGCTGCAAGGCCCCATTCGCTTGCAGGGGGTTGACCTCGTGGCTGAAGGCCCCTTTCACTTGCATTGGGTTGACATGGTGTCTCCAAGGCCCTGTAGGCTGCCTGGGGTTGACATGTTGGCTTCAAGGCCCCATAGGCTTGCTTGGGTTACACCTGGTGGCTTGAAGGCCCCATTCGCTGGCATTGGGTTGACCTGGTGGCTGCAGGGCCCTGTCAGCTTGCACGGGGTGGACCTGGTTGCTGCAAGTGCCCATTCGCTTGCCCGGCATTGACCTCTGGCTGCAAGGCCCCATTTAGTTCCCGGGGGTTGACCTGGTGGCTGCAAGGCCCCATTCGCTTACCTGGGGTTGACCTTCTGGCTGCAAAGACCCATTCGCTTACCTGGGGTTGACCTGGAGGCTGCAAGGCCTCACACACTCACCTGGGGCTCACCTTGTGGTTGCAGGGCCGCATAGGCTTGCAGTGGGTTGACCTGGTGGCTGAAAGGCCCCATTCGCTTGCATTGGGTTGACCTGGTGGCTACTAGGCCCCATTAGCTTACCTGGGGTTGACCTGGTGGCTGCAAGGCCCCATTCGCTTGCCTGCGATTGACCTGGTGGCTCCAAGGCCCCATTCGCTTGCAGGAGTTCACCTGTTGGCTGCAAGGCCCCATTCGCTTCCATTGGGTTGACCTGGTGGCTGCAAGGCCCCATTCTCTTGCCTGGGGTTGACCTGGTGGCTGCAAGGCCCCATTCGCTTGCATTGGGTTGACCTGGTGGCTGCAAGGCCCCATTCTCTTGCCTGGGGTTGATCTGGTGCCTGCAAGGCCCCATAGGCTTGCCTGGATTACACCTGGTGGCTGGAAGGGCCCATTCGCTTGCCTGGGGTTGATCTTGTGGCTGCAAGACCCCATGCACTTGGCAGCGGTTGACCTGGTGGCTGCCATGCCCCATTTGCTTGCCTTGCTTTGACCTGGTGGCTGCAAGGTCCCATTCACTTACCTGGGTTCACCTGGTGGCTTCAGCGCCCCATGCGCTTGCCTGGGGTTGAACTGGTGTCTGCAAGGCCCAATTCGCTTACCTGGGATTGACCTAGTGGCTGCAAGGCCACTTTCGCTTGCATTGGGGTGACCTCGTGACTGCAAGGCCCCGTCGTCTTGCTTGGGGTGACCTGCTGGCTGAAAGGCCCCTTTCGCCTGCATTGGGTTGACATGGTGTCTGCAAGGACCCATAGGCTTGCCTGGGCTTGACCTGGTGTATGCATAGCCCCATTGACTTGTATTGCGCTGAACTGGTTTCTGCAAGGCCCCATCGAATTGCACCGGGTTGACCTGGTGTCTGCAAGGCCGCATTCAGTTTCCTGGGGTTGACCTGGTGGCTGTAAGGCCTCATTCACTTAAGTGGGGTTGACCTGGTGGCTGCAAGGCCCCATTCACTTACCTGGGGTTGACCCTGTGGCTGTAGGGCCCCATAGGCTTGCATTGGGTTGACCTGGTGTCCACAAGGCCCCATTCGCTTACCTGGGGTCGACCTGGTGTCTGCAAGGCCCCAGTCGCATACCTGGGGTTGACCTGGTGGCTGCGAGGCCCCATTCACTTACCGGGGCATAACCTGGTGCCTCCAAGGCCCCAATTACTTCGATTGGGTATACCTGGTCGATTCAAGGCCCCAAGCGCTTGGCTGCGGTTGACCTGGTAGCTGCAAGGCCCCATTCGCTTGCCTGGGGTTGACCTGGTGGCTGCAAGGCCCCATTCACTTACCTGGGGTTCACCTGGGGGCTTCAAGGCCCCACTCGCTTGCCCGGGGTTTACCTGGTGGCTGCAAGGGAGCATTTATTACCTGGTGTTGACCTGGTGACTGCAAGAACCCATTCTCTTCCTTGAGGTTTACCTGGTGGCTTCAGGACCCCATAGGCTTGCAGGGGGTCGACCTGGTGGCTGTAAGGTCCCATTCGCATACCTGGGGTTGACTTGGTGGCTGCCAGGCCCCATTCGCTTGCCTGGGGTTAACCTGGTGGCTACAAGGCCCCATTCATTTGGATTGGGTTGACCTGGTGTCTGCAAGGCCCCGTGGGCTTCCTTGAGTTACACATGGTGGCTGCCAAGTCCCATTCACTTGCAGAGGGTTGACCTGGTGTTTTCAAGCCCTGTAGGCTTGCCTGAGTTACACCTGGTGGCTGCAAGGCCACATTCTCTTGCCTGGGGTGGAGCTGGTAGCTGCAAGGCCCCATTCGCTTACCTAGGGTTGTCCTGGTGGCTGCAAAGACCCACTCGCTTGCAGGGGGTTGACCTGGTGGCTGCAAGGCCACATTCGCTTCCCTGGGGTTGACCTGGTGGCTGCAAGGCCCATTCACTTGCCTGGGGTTAACCTGGTGGCTGCAAGACCCCATTCACTTGCATGGGGTTGACCTGGTGGATGCAACGCCCCATTCACTTGCTTGGGGTTGACCTGGTGTCTGAAAGGCCCCAACCACATACCTGGGGTTGGCCTGGTGGCTTCAAGGCCCCATTAGCTTGCCTGGGGATAACCTGGTGGAAGCAAGGCCCCATTCACTTCCCTGGGGTGGACATGGTGGCTGCAAGGCCACATTCGCTTGCAGGGAATTTACCTGGTGGCTGCAAGGCCCCATTCACTTGTATTGTGTTGACCTGGTGGCTGCAAGGCCCCATTCGCTTTCCTGGGGTTGACCTGTTGGCTGCAAGTCCCCATTCTCTTGCCTGGGGTTCACCTAGTTGCTGCAGCACCCATAGGCTTCCAGGGGGTGACCTGGTGGCTGAAAGGCCCCATTCGCTTACCTGGGGTTGACCTGGTGGCTGCAAGGCCCCATTCGCTTGCATTGGGTTGACCTGGTGGCTGCAAGGCCCCATTCGCTTACCTGGGGTGGACCTAGTGCTTGCAAGGCCCCATTCGCTTGCTTTGGGTTGACCTGATGGCTGCAAGACCCCACTCACTTGCCTTGGGTTGACCTGGTGTCTGCAAGGCCCCATACGCTTACCTGGGGTTTACCTGGACGCTGCAAGGCCCCATTCGCTTGCATTGGGTTGAGCTGGTGTCTGCAAGGCCCCATTCACTTGCATTCGGTTTACGTGGTGTCTGCAAGGCCCCGTATGCTTGCCTGAGTTACACCTGTTGGCTGCAAGGCCACATTCACTTGCCTCGGCTTGACCCGGTGGCTGCAAAGCCACATTCACTTACCTGGGGTCCACATGGTGGATGCAGGGCCGTATAGGCTTGCAAGGGGTTGACCTGATGGCTGCAAGGCCCCATTCGCTTGCCTGGGGTTGACGTGGGCTCCAAAAGTCCCCTTAGGCATGCCTGGGGTTGACCTGGTGGCTTAAGGGCCCCATAGGCTTGCAGGGGTTTGACATGGTGGCTGCAAGGCAACTTTCGCTTACATGGGGGTGACCTGGTGGCTGCAAGGCCCCTTCGCTTGCATTGGGTTGACCTGGTGTCTGCAAGGCCCCATTCACTTACCTGGGTTTGACCTGTTGGCTGCAATAACCCATTCCGTTGCCTGGGGTTGACCTGGTGGCTGCAAGG
>NW_028325061.1:0-9099 GCF_052110815.1 Crocodylus siamensis | reverse complement strand
AGGTCTGTGAGAGGAAAAACAGAAGCAGCAGCTCCAGGTACAGAACCATAAAGACTCTTTCACACCAGCCTCCCATTGCCACCCCCACACTTAGGGATCCTCCGCAGCCGTGTCCAGTGTGTTCCCTCCTCCCATGCTACACAAGCAAAGAACCAGGGGGATTTTAAACACAGCATCAGACCACAACCCCTGGGCCTGGTCTGCTAGTTCTCGACTCTGATAGTACATGGTTGGACAGGGCCCCAGTGCCTCTGCTAACCTCACCCTGCTCACACAGGGGCACCTTTCCTCCACCCAATGGGAGCCTGAGGTGACTGCTCCCACCTCACAGGCATCATGGACCTGGTCCCAGCATCCCACCACCATGCCTGATCCAGGACAGGAGGTCCAGACAGACCCAAACACCTTGTGCGAGATGCCTGAAGGGAGCTGCTCCAACCCTGAGCAGCCTGGGGAGAGCCACGGCCTAGAGAGTGACAGTGCCCACAGTCACAAAAGCCCAGCAGAGGCAGGGTTGGGATCTGAAGGGCCACAGCCAAAGCCAGGGGTGTGCAGTGACCAGAGAGGGAAGTGAACTCCAGGGCTTTTCTGAGGAGCAGCCTAAGGCTCTGCTCAAGCCACTTGTCACAGTCATACAGCACCGCCCAGGGAGACCCCTTGGCCCACAGGAGACTTGGGACCCCTGGGCCCCTGCCTGCACACAACCACCACCGGGGAAGCAAAGTAATCCTGAGGTAGCTACATCCTGGCCACATGCAGACACACATGCTACCCAGAGCAGGCACAGCCAGAGCTGTGGGCAGGAGACAGCAGGGAGACACCTTCCTGGGGAGCCCAGGGCACTGACCTGAGGGACAAGGCACTGTTATAGCTGAATCCCACAAGCCCTTGTAGGAAGGGCTGGGGCAGGAAAGGGGCTGTGCAGGACAGAGATGCAAATCCAGGGCCTCGGCCCCTGCATAAACCTGACACAGGCTCAGCCCCGTGTGTCAGAAGGGAGCAGGTGGACACGTGGTCTGGCACTACCCATCAGTCTGTGTTTAGCCCCAGCGACAAAATGATGACTTTATGTTCCTCCTGGCAGCTCTGCCATGTAATTCCCCAGCCCCAGCCCCTCCTCAGACTCCTCACAGACCCCAGGGAACCTCCTTCCCCTGACACAGAGCAGGCTTGGATCAGCAGGAAGCCTCCCCATGGCTCAAGGGATTGTGGGGCAGGCCCTGCAGGGATGTGATGCTTACAGAGTATTTTTCCCCAGGTGCCTGGTCCCAGGTGCAGCTGGTGGAGTCCGGAGGGGGAGTTCAGAAGCCCGGGAGGTCTCTGCGCCTCTCCTGCAAAGCCTCAGGATTCACCTTCAGCAACTTCTGCATGCACTGGGCCCACCAGGCTCCTGGGAAGGAGTGATTCGCAACCCAAGTAATGGTCTCACAGCAGAGTACAACAGTGCCGTTAAGGGACGATTCGCCAGCTCCAGGGATGAGTCCAGCAGCAATGTACACCTGCAGATGGATAGCCTGAGAGTCGAGGACATGGCTCGGTATTACTGTGCCAGCGACACAGGGATCTCAAACCTCCTGGGCTTCATACAAAAACCTTGCATAGCTGTGGGCTGCTCAGGCCAGCAGGGAGCAGCAGACACTGTCTTACCAACAGTAACAGGCTGAGACCAGCTCCAGGTGCCCCTCAGCTCCCGAAAGCTGCCCCCTGGCAATGACCTGCCCCCTGCATTGACCCATCAAAACACACTGTATTTGCCCCCTCCTAGGGCATCCCTGAGCCTGGGTGCATTCCCCAGATATCCTTTAACCCTGCTCTACAAAGAGGCACTGACAGACGACAGGAAACAGCTGTGTCTGTGGAGACCCCTTGAACATCTTCTCCCCCCACATGCTGGTGCTGGTGGCCCCCACAGATGAGGCCAAGCTGCACAGGGCCCATCTGGGACTCTGAGGCACAAAGATTTATCACCCCAGATCCACCTGCTTCCCCGTACACACATCAAAGTCCATAAGCTCTGTACTGAGGCCATGTGAGCTGTAGAGAGAAGGAGCTTCAACTTCTGGTCATGCCTTTCTCTGGGCTCTGATACCCAGGCCTCAGTGAAGGCCAATGGGAACATTACCTTGTAAGTAGACGGGACCCAGGCTGATTGACTAAGCAAGGTTATAACCCCCTGACTAAGCAACATGTAGGGAAGGCAACCCCTGGGGGGAACAGAGCATGCTGCCCAGCTTTGTGGGATCTGCGGCTCATTGCCAGAGTCAACAGACAACAGATAGCAGATGCTGCCTGCGAAGGACCATGGGAAGAGCAGCTGGCCTTGTCCTGGGCCCCTGGGAGACTCCCAGACCTCCACATTCAATTCAGGAGCTGAGGCTAGGGATGCAGTACTCCAAGTACGGCCTCACCAAGGCTGAGTACAAGGGGAGAAGGATGTTCTGAGATTTGTCTGAGCAGCATCTACGGATGCAGGCCAACATTTTGCTCACTTTACTAGGTGCAGCATCACAGTGAAGGCTCATGCTCACCGTGTGGTCAGTCATGACCCCCAAGTCCCTTTTGCCCATAGTGCTAGCCAGTGCAGCACTGCAGAGCCAATAAGGATGCTGCAGGTTTTTCCTCCCAAGGTGGAGAACCTTGCATTGTTCGGTGTTAAACACCATCAGGTTCTCATCCGCGCATTTGCTGAGCCTGTCAGGGTCACCCTGGCTTGCCCTCCTGGCCTCAGGTGTGGATGCTTTACCCCAGAGTTTGGTGTCATCTGTGAACTTGGCCAATCTGCTTCTGACACCAATGTCTATATCATTAATGAAGATGTTAAATAGTATAGGCCCTAGGACAGAGCCTTGGGGGACCCCACTGGTCACCTTGCACCATGACGATTGACTTCTGTTAACCACCATCCTCTGGGTCCAACCACGGTGCCAATTCCCCAGCCAACAAATCGTGGTGAGGCTGAGGCCACAGTTGGCCAGTTTTGCCAAGAGACGATCATGGGAAACCAGATCGAAGGCTTTTTTAAAGTCCAGATATATGACATCAATCTCTTCTCCCTTGTCCAAGTGATAGGTCACCTGGTTGTAAAAGGAAATAAGATTGGTCAGGCAAGACTACCTGCAACAAACCCATGCTAGCTGTCCCTCAGGATGTTGCCCATGGCTAGTCTGTTACAGGTGGTTTCTTGGATAAGTTTTTCTAGGACCTTCCCCGGGATAGAAGTCAGGCTGTTGGGCCTGTAGTTTGCCAGATCCCCTTTCCTACCTTTCTTGACAATAGGCACCTCATTGGCCTTCTTCCAGTCTCCGGGCACTTCACCAAAGCGCCAGGAGTTCTCAAAGATCGGTGCCAGGGGCTGGGCTATGATGCTCGCCAGCTCCTTGAGTACCCTGGGGTATAGATTGTCAGGGCCAGCATTGATGGAGCATAAGGGATCTCCTTTACCCGGGCCTCTGTTTTCACACCAGCTTCCAGCTACCACTTACACCAGCCCTATCCCAAGAGGACGTGACAGCCTGCAGGTCACTTCCTCTTGTGACCCAGGAGAAGATACTGGGTAGGAGAGGACCTGGGAGGGAGGCATTGAGCAGGTAGGTGTCTGGGGGCCCTGGGCCCCTTGACAAGAGGTCTGTCACCTGAAATGTGTAAAACTTTCCTCATGTCCATCATCTTAGCCCCCCTACCCACAGCAAAAAATAGAAGTCAGTGCCTAGGACCTGGGAACTACCCTGCACGGGGAAGGAGACAGTCTGGTTGGTGCCAGGCTGCCTACAACCCTGAGGGTCTGTGCAGGGGGAAAAGTCACAGGATCTAGGAGGGCTTAGGGAATCACGGGGGAAACTGGGCTCCCAGCGCTTGTGTCCTCCTCTGACAAACACAGCATGAGGGTCCTGCCAGGCAAAGGTGACCAGAAATGTAGTCCAGCTGGGAGGCCAAACTGCAGTTTTTCCAACTAAGACATCACTCAATAACCCCAGGTATCTTACCATTCCCTGGACAATCTCAGCTGCAGAATTGCTCCCTCCCTGCTGCACAAAAGGAGCAAAAAAGAAAAAAGAAATTTTTCTTTAAAAAACAATCTTTTTCAAGGTCAAGTCGGTTCCATATGCAATATGGCAATGTCCAGCAGTCAAATTCCTAAATTGGGCGCTAAGGCCCCTTACTCCCCTGCTTGGGCAGAACCAGCAGGCCCTTTTTGCAGTGTAGCGGGTAATGTGTGAAGGGCAGGGGCCTCAGGGTCCCTGGGAACAGGGTCCCCAATGCCTACACCCGCACCCCTGGGGCAGCAACACAATCCCCGGGTTAACTCATTGACTGTGCAGACCCTCAGTCAGGGATAGCAGAGACACAGACGAGACTGAGAAGGAAGAGAAGGAGCAGGGAGGATCCCTCTAACAAGCAGTGAGTATCTACATGGTGACCTCACAGCCAGGACCTCACATATAGGACTTGCCTTCAACCCCTCTGGCCCAACCCTCCATCGCACTGGACCCTCCCATTCCCAGAGATGGTGCTGGAGGGCTGGAGTCCTGGGGCTCTAAGAGGAGGGAGAGATGGAAATCCAGTGCTGCAGAGGCATCAGATTCTGGCAGTTTCTGGCCCTGCAGGGTTGGAACTAGCAGGGAGTGACCAGGGGCCTGTGCCATCCCTGCAACCCAGCTCTGTGTCGTCTGGGGATCTCTCCTCTTCTTCCTCTCTGTCCTGTCAGGTGAGTCCTGAACCCCCTACCACACCTCCCTGCAGAGCCCCAGGGAACAACAAATAATAATCCTCACCCGATCCAAAGGCCAATGGAAAAAGGAATGCAGTGAGTGCCTGTCTGGGTCCACGGGTTTTGGCATAGGATGGCAGGGACAGGACCCCAAATCATGCTCTTTTCTCCCCGGGTGTCCAGTCCCAGCTGCAGCCTGTGGAGTCTGGAGGGGACATGAGGACACTTGGAGATTCTCCTCCCCTCTTCTGCAAAACCTCTGGGTTCACTTTCCATGCCTCCTTTATGAGCAGCGCCCACCCGGGTCCTGGGATGAAGCTGGAATAGGTCACAAGTATAAATACTGCTACTGCTAACCTCACTACATGTTACAGTGCTGTGGTGAAGGGGCGAATGACCATCTCCAGACCAAGAGTCGACTCCAGCAGCCCCTTGCAGCTGCAGATGAACAGGCTGGGAGTGGAAGACACAGCCTGTTATCACTTTGCAAGAGGTCACAGTGATGAGAAGCTTTTCTGTGCCCAATACAAATACAAAAAGAGTACTGGGGTCAAATGACCCCAGCAAGGTGTTCATCTAGCCTTGCCTTCAAGACCTCCAGGATAGGAGCCAACATCACTTTCCTTGGAGGTTGGTTCCAGATCATAGCCGCCCTGACAGTGAAGTAGCGCCTCCTGATGTCTAGTCTGAACCTACCCTCTTCTAGCTTATTACCGTTATTTCTAGACACTCCTGGCAGTGCTCAGGGGAACAGGGACTTCCCCAATGCCTGCTGGTCCCCTCTGACTAGCTTGTAACAGGCCACTAGATCCCCCTCAGCCTTCTGTTGTCGGGGCTGAACAGGTTCAGGTCCTGTAGCCTCTCCTCATAGGGCCTGCCCTGCTGCCCCCTGATCATGCAAGTGGCTCTCCTCTGGACACTCTCCATGCTGTCCACCTCCCTCTTGAAGTGCGGCACCCAGAACTGGATGCAGTACTCCAGCTGCGGCCTGACCAGTGCCCCATAGAGCGGGAGGATCACCTCCTTGGCCCTACTCGAGATGTATCTGTGGATGCATGACAAGGTATGGTTGGCCTTCCTGACTGCATCGCCACACTGCTGGCCCATGTTCATCACAAGCCCCTGCAGAAGGACTTGAGTACATTGGATTTATCAATACCTATACTGGTGGTACTGGCTATGCCGAGGCTTTCAAAGTGCAATTCACCATCACCAGGGACACCTCCATCAGCACAGCCTATCTGCAGCTGAACAGCCTGAAGATGGATGGCCCAGCCGTGTATTGCTGTGCAAGATTACTGTAAGACAAAATGCATCTACAGCAAGTCAAAAACCTCAGGGAAAGCCTTTGGGCCTCCTTGTGATGCAGTGGCCCTTGATAACCCAGATTACCATTCACACAGTGGAGTTAAGTTCAGGTCCCTTCCTCCTAAGGTTTCAGGTGACCCAGAACCCCAGTTCCAGTGTGATCCAAGGGGATTTGGGCTCCTTTCTCCATCCCAGAGCTCTGTTCCCATGGCTCAGGGAGTAGCAAATCAGCCAAAGCCCTTGAGAAGATAGACCATCCAGAAAAGAAAGTGTGTACACCTGAGGTGTCTCACAGGATTGGGGGTAGGATATGGCACAGCCGGCTCTCTCAGAAGGATCCTGGCTGAGGCCAGCAACTGCTGTTGGAGGTGTGCAGGTAAGGGAGCCCTGTGGGATGTGCTAGTGTAGCAGGGCACTGGGATGTGCCTGCTCCTTCAAAAGAGCAAGCAGTGTGAGAGGCTGCTTGCAGGTGGCAGAGGGGAGCTCCTAAGGAACTCACCTGAACAGCAGAGGGCTGAGGCTGGAGCTACATGAGCCCTGATCCTGCACGGGGCAGGGAGTCCATCCCTGGCAACCAAGAAATGAGAAGCTCCTGGCTGCAGGGCTCCCAAAGGGACCTGGATTTGGGGTTGAACAACTCTGCAGGGATGAGAACAGAGACAAGCTCCCGGGAATGAGAAGTACTACATTTATAGATGAGTGGTCTTCGTTTATGTGAAATGCCTAGAGGGATGGAGATGTGTGCCAGAGGGCAGTGGCATTTCCTAGTCATTTGAGTTACACCAGTAGGCTAGCCTTGCCCCTTGCTAGGACAGGATCAAGACCTATTTCGAGAACCAGTGGCCCAGGAGAGTCAGGCTGTGGGTGGAGCCCAGTGACAAGCCCAGAGCCTAGGAAAAAGCTGAGACCCAGACCAGAAGGTGCAAGAGCCCGGGGAGAGAGCCAGTAGGGACTTTTTGGAATTAATCTCACTTTAAGACCTGTTGCAGCCTCCCCAAATCAACATGTAATAGTAAGCACAAGGCAGGGCAGACGAGTAAGGTAGGGAGAATGGCATTAGAGTGTGAGCCAGGCAGCAGCAGCAAGGCCACCAGTGGGCATTGTGACCACCCCTGTGACAATAAGCCAGTCACAGGTAGGAAGGGACACAAGGCTGCAGGGAAGCACCAGCACTAGGCAGTGCTGCAAGAGTGACCTGTAGCCTGTGGTGCACAGATGTGAGGTGGCGTAAGCAGTGCCAGGAGTGATGGGCAGGCTGCAGTGCTAGGGCACAGGACAGGCCAGAGGGATTGGGGAGGTGGTAGAGAATCTCAGCACTGGGTGTGGGGCTCGGGTCTCAGTGTGGGGGCTCGGCTCCATCATGAGGCTCTGCACTCTCTCAGGGAGCTCCGATGCTGGTCACTCCTTGAGAGCAGAGGATGCTGGAAAGAGCTGCAGTAAAGGGACAGAGAGGAACAGGACATCCTCACTACTATAAACAGATGGTTTTGAGTTGTACGTTAGTGACTATGCAGCATGTCCTTCCACAGCATTAGCAAGGATAGGAGAAGTCACATTGTCCCACCAGGAAGCACTCTGAACAATTCCTAAATCACAGACCAGTTGCAGAGGAGGGCTCCCTTCATCTGTGGTGGAGATTTTGACCATCTCAGCCATCCTCCTAAGGAACACCCATCCCCCACATACCAATAACACCACTTTCTCCCCACACTGAGGTAGGGTTTGGCAATGGTTTGCTAAGGGGAATCCATCTGGAATTTTAATTGGGAAATAGAAAAGGACTGAAGACACAGTAGTAGGATAGAAAGAGGCACAAAATGAGAGGACTTTTTTCAGGACTTTTTGAGAAGCAGAAGGAGAGATACGGGCCTAAGCAGATGGTCAATGAAGAGATCAATGCTTTAATGTTTAAAAAAACCCCCAGAAAACAAAACAAAAATCCAAAACAAATAAACAAAAAAACCCCACCTATAACAAGTGTCCTTAAAAGAAATTATTAAAATGGTGGTTATTCTCTGCCCACATCTCTCACTTTCTTCCTGCCCTTCCTGTGACTCGATGACATTACCAAACGTTCATATGTCTTTTGAAGGCGTTCAAAGTAGGTACTTAAACCACGTCCGGCGGCAGTCTATCCCAGACCTTGGGGGCTTGGACAGTAAAGGAGTTCTTCCTTATGTCCAGCTTGAAACGGTCATGGAGGAGTTTGTGACCCTTTGACCTTGTCACCCCTTGGGGCACTCTGGTGAACAGAGTTAGAACTGGAAGGGACCTCAGGAGGTCACATCTGTTGGTCCCCAACATGACCCGCTGAAACTTAGCCCATCACTGCTGGGTGCCACCATCTTCTGTCCATTAGGCAGATGGAAATGTCTCATCCCAACTGAGGAGGGAGGGCCCAGAGGGACAAAGGCTGATAGCAAAGGGCCCCAGAGAAACTCATGCCCTGCATCCAGCAGAGCGGAGAAGAGGACTGGGCAGAGCCCAGGGTGCCTGCCCACAGCCTGGACCCAGCGACAGAGCCCAGAACCAGCCCTTCCCCTCTTTCTGTGGCCATCCAACATCTCCCTCTGTGCCAAACTCAGAGCCCTGTGCAGAGAGGAAGGCCTGTGCTGAGCACTCCCAGCCCAGGGCTGCTCATATCCTCCTGGGAGTCACATGCAAATCCCTGCCCTGGGGCTCCAGGTTAAATACAGCCTCTGCACTGTGGAGCCTCAGTCCATGTTCAGCCCCCTCCTGTCTGCTGGGAGTCCCCCTTGTTATAGGGCAACAGCAATGAGCTCCTTAGTCCTACTCTTCTTTCTCTCTTCTCTCCCATGTAGGTTGCAGGAAAGTTGGAGGGGAAGCCAGGGCTCTGGGGCTTTCTCCCTGGACCATGTTCTTCACTTACTGTCTCTTTCCTTTAGGTGTCCTCTCTGCTGTGCAGCTGGTTGAGTCTGGCCCAGGGGTGGTGAAGCCTGCAGAGACCCTCGCCCTGACCTGCACTGTCACAGGCTACTCCATCGGCAGTGGTTATGCTTGGAGCTGGATCCGGCAGCCTCCAGGGAAAGCGCTGGAATGGATGGGGTACATATATTGAAGCG
>NW_028325060.1:0-9130 GCF_052110815.1 Crocodylus siamensis | reverse complement strand
AAGAGCACGGGGCGCGGGAGGGACCTGCGAGAAGTCCCAGGGACATCCTGGTTACAATGAGCGGGGGGAGAGAGCAGGCCCTCCTGACAGACCTCCTCACTGCTGCCTGGAGGCTACGGACCCCGGCACAGCGCCCCTCAGCCCCTCACAGTGAACCAGCTGCACGAAGGAGGCAGGCCAAGGGCTGCACTAGCCTCGTAGCTCCGATGTAAGGCACCGCGGGTGCTGGAGGCCTATGGGCCCCTGTCCAGCCCCGCCCGAAGGGTTTGGCTCTGGAACGTGTCTTAGGGCCAAATGACACAGGCACAGGTCCGAAATCTGCACTGCCGCCGCGCGGGACACCCGCACCCTGCTGGGGACAGACGCCTGTGGGGCCCAGAGACATCCCGGCTGGAGGAGGAAAGAGCCTGGAGGCTGGGGGGGCGCAGCCCGTCGCGGTTCCCCTCCCTCCTGTACCCGGGCTGTCCCGGGCGCCCCGGAGCTCTTCCCTTCCCTGCGCGCGGTGCCTCTGGGACCCGGAGCCGGAGCCGGAGCCGGAGCCCGGTCGCTCGGCGGCGGCGCCTCCCGCCTCACAGGGGCCTTTCGTGCGTGTGAGCCGGTGCCTGTTCCCATCTCCCCGCCGCTCCCCAAAGTCTCCTCCAGTTTCACCCGAGGAAGACCCGGCTCTTTCTATGTCACTTCCGGAACCCTTGGCACGCAGGTTGCCGAAAGCTGGAGAAGATTCCCCGAGGCACCTAAATTAGCAGGGATCGGGCCCGGGGCTGGGATTCCCCAAGGGATCCCAAAGGGGTCAGCGCCCAGATCCTGTTGTGCGCCAATGAGATCGGTGCTTCTGCGTGCTCTGGGTCCCCTGGGACCGGCTCTGGGAACTCACTGTTTATCGATAATCCGCACTGCTATTTCGTCTTTTGAGGGAAACCCGGCTGGGTCAGACAGACACGGCTCTGCCTTGAGCAGGGCGCTGTCACAGGCGAGCTCCGGGTCTTCCTCCCGACCTCGTTTCTCTGCGGTTTTGTCAGGCTAAAGTCCCAATTGCACATGCACCTTTGGGGCTGAGACTTTACGACGGGTAGTTTTGGGACTGCATGAGGCCAGCCTCGAGTGCCTACATTTGCGTCTCAGCCACTCGGGGAGACCAAGCAGTGCACGTGATTAGGAGACTCCCTTGGATTCCCAGGGTTACACAGTAGTCAAGGAGTAATGGCCACTTGGCCCACATTTACCCAGTGCAGCTCCACTTCATTCGGCTGGGTCTGAGCTGATGGGCATGAAAAGGAGGGAAGCTTCTGCCTCTAAGTCTCCTGGCGTTTCCTAAGGACTTGAGGGCAACTATACACCCAGCCCAGGGTCATGTTTCACTGGGATTCCAGCACCCCTCTCTCTTTTAAATTTCTCTGCCACTCCTTGCCTGCACCCACAGCAGCCACTCACAGATTGTCCATTAAGAAGATACCTTTCTGAGCAAAATCGAGACCGACCTCCTCCATAGCAGAAGCCAGTGAACGTCATCCAGTGATCCCTAATCCAGAGGACAGCTTTCAGATGAGCCACTACAGCACACGATGAGGCACCTATTCCTCCTCGACTAACCAAGCGAGGGGAAATCGCAGGATGACATTTTCCAGCGGGTGCTTACTTCAACTGGTCACCATTTGTGGCTGTTTCTCAATCCCAATTCACCCATTTCAACCTTCCAGGTGCAGGAGAGTCCTCCTCTTTCTCCTCTCTCCTCCTCCTGCCAGCTTTCGGAGAACAATCCTGCTGTCAGCTTTTCCCAGAAATGTGCTAGAGGTTTCCCGTTCCAGGAAGACAGGTGCAAGGGGCCCCGTCCGACTTGAAAACCACCTTTCACTCTCCCCACATCCCTTTCCTGGCTCGGGGTTTCCTGACATCAGCAGCAGGAGTCAGGTTCCCACGCCGGGAGGGAGCTTCAGGTTTTTGTACAGGGCTCCCCGTCGGTTTTATCATCGTGCCTCTGCTGAAAGCGCAGAAGTACGTGGCGGAGTCACTCGGCTGAAGGTCGGAGATGCTCAGGGGCAAGGAGCGTTGGAGCTTCTGGAAATCAACAGTGAACCTCGGCCCTGCCTCACTTCGCTTTGAGCCTCAGAGTATTGCCGCAGAAGGAAAACCAGGCTGCCTCCGGGGCTCTGCTTGTACCAGAACAAATAATAAATGCTCTCCCCAGTCTCGTAGGTGCAGTCCAGGGTCACAGTCCCGCGCTCCACCCCGGACGCATCTTCCTGCCGCTGAGTGACTTTATCTTCCAGGCTGGAGCCTGCTGTAAAGAAGGGAAGAAAAGAAGTCTGCTGCTGAGGTTGTCTCCGTGGTTAGTTATTCAGGGAGTCCCTCGCTAATTTTCCAGTAAAGATTACTAGCTTCCTCCCCATCATCTCAGAGCTGAAAGTGCCTTTCCTACCCGATCCCCTTGGCTTCTCAGTACCACGCCAGGGGACCATGACATATTTAACATAGGTAAGGGGTCCCCATTCAGCCTGCTGCCGCTGCCAGTGACCAATTCTCATTTCAGAGCCTGGTTTCCAAGATCACGATGACTCGGGTCCAGTTAATCCCCACTGATTCCCGTTGCCCCGTTTGCCTTGGGGAAGGACCCAGACTAGGACCGAGTCTGTCCCGAAACTGGGACTCGCTGTGCTCCTTTCCGCTCCTGCCTCCCTGTCTCCCGCGTGTCTCCCAGG
The DNA here is from genome assembly GCF_052110815.1 of Crocodylus siamensis. Lineage (NCBI taxonomy): Eukaryota > Metazoa > Chordata > Crocodylia > Crocodylidae > Crocodylus > Crocodylus siamensis. Next base: position 6,434 of record NW_028325060.1, on the reverse strand, counting down.
GGCTGTGGGAGCTGCAGGCGGACAGGCTCTGAGGTGCGGCAGGAAGACTTGGTGTCTCCCAGCCCAGGTCAGCCACACTCGCCTCCCTCCCGTCCCTTCGGGGTGGCGTGAAGGAGAGTCCGGCGGGAGGGTGAGCACTTACCCAGCAGCACTAAGGCTGTCACCGCCCAGAGGAGTCCGGGGTGGATCTCCATAAGGAAACGGGTCCCGCACCCCTCTGCTCTCCTCCCGGCCCCAGCAGCCCTGCCCCAGGGTGTTGCCAGGACTAAGGTGGGCTGCGTGTCCTTTCCAGTGTCCCCGAAGAGCTGGCACCCGGGTGAATTCGCTGCTTCGGTACAAACGGCAGCTGGAGAGTGGGGCCAAACCCTCTCGCGGCATTAACGCTGGCGGGACCCCCCCCCCCCCCTTGGAGAAGCCCCGCCCACCGGGACATTCCAGTCAGCCGGGTCACAGGCGACATCCCCCCGCCCCCCACTTCCGTTGCCGGTAGCACAGCGCCCCCCAGCCTCGCCCTGGGGCAGGGCCGGCCGGAACTGGCGGCAGTGGGAGACTCCCCGCGCCCGGGCCCTGCACCCTGCTCCCTGCAGTGCGGAGCCGCCTCCCGCCCCCCTGGGGTGCAGAGCTCAGGGCAGATCTTGAGGGGAGAGCGCCCCACTCACACCCACACCGGCCCGTGGGTATGTGCTTCCTTTCCACACCTGTGTGACTCCGGTTAGCCTGGGGCATCCGCCAGGGTCCGGCACGGAGCGACTGCCCTGTCTGCACCACCCCGCAGTCCTGGGCTCCCACCTCTGAAGAGACAGTGGCCCCCTGGGTAGCAGATCCGAGCCCGTGACCCCACAGATCTCCTCATCGCACGAGGACTATGAAACCTGTGCTGGGTCCCAACAATGCGACAGGCACCTTGTGTTTAATGGGACTGGTGACAAAAGCATGAGGGGGAAGGGCAGGTGGTACCAGGTCTGCGGGAAGCTCCCGGGACCCGCCTGAGTCCCCACAGTTGTCCCGGGCCCCCCGAGTGCCTCAGTTCGCCTTTCCCCGAGATGCAGCCGCTCCTGGTCCTCTGCCTCGCGTGGGACTCCGGGACGTGGCAGTCAGGCCCGCGGGGAGGTCGGGAGCACACTCCGATTTTCATGATAGAAACAGGTGAGAGTTTCAGGGGAGAAACTCGAGGAGAGGCGAGGGCCCAACTCCTTTGGGACACTTTAACCTGCTCAGCTCAATCCCTAGAGATCATCGCACGTGTCTTCGCTCTTTCCACCTCAGGCTTCACTCTTCCCAACATCAGAGTCTGAAAAAGAAGGAGAGAGCCCGGCAGAGCTCCCCAAGCCTGCAGGCACATGTACCGGCACCAGACGGGGAATCCCTGCCAGCCCATCCTCTGCACACAGGGAAGAGGCACCGCGCGCCGTTGCCACCGGGGAATAGAGGCGGCGCCGTCCGAAATGCGGTACCAGCCCCACCCGCCTGGGATTCACATCTTGAGTTCATGGCAGGGGAGCTGGGAATGGGGCTTCCCCTGGCCGCAGCCCGCCACAAAGGACAGTATTAGCGCCATTTGACCCAGTTTTCCTTTGATTTCCTCAATGTTGTCATTTCCGACAAGCTCATTAAACGGATCTTTACCATTTGGGGAGGGGGCGCGGAGGGAGAGGGGGGAGGCCGTGGCAGGGTGGATACGTCCGAAGCCACCGGCCATTTCTGCATATTTAATTCTCACCCGACTCCCCCGGGCGCTGCCGGCAACTGCGGTGTCTGCTCCTCCGGCTGCTCCGGGGCGGGGGGGGTTTGTCCAGGTCTCCGGTGGGACTGTGGCACGGGGATCCGCTCAGAGCGCTGTAGCACAAGGCGGCGTCTGCCCGCTCCAGCGCCGCGATGCCCAACACGGGCGTGCTGCGGTCAGCCCGGGAGGAAAAGCGTTGCTGGGCGAAGCCGGCGGTGTAACGCACCGAGCTGAAGGACCTGGCCCCTCTCCCCAGGATGTACTGCGGGCCTCGGGGCGGATACTGCCGCTACCACAGGAGAGAGATGAAATCTTGGCCGGTGTTGTAGAAACAGAGGAGGGTCACGGAGGCTCCTTCTTGCCGGGACACATCGGTTACCGCGTGGTGGAGCAGGTCGCCTGCACCGCGCCTGCAACGACACCGTCCGGCCCCGAGACCCTTGCCAGGGCTGGCGGCTCCAGGGCAAGAAGCCCGGCGGCATTGCAGGGTGAAGGGGCCCATGGGAAACCCCACTAAAGAGGGCCCAGGACGGGGGTCAGGGAAGAGAAAGTGCTGAGGTCAGGGGTCAGGGCGGGGGGTTCGTGTTGGGGCTGGGAAAAGGGCGGGGGAGCTCGGTGGGAGCGAGGCGGCGCGCTTTGAGCTCCGCAGAGACGACGGGCTTGGGTCTGGGGAAAGGTTACTGCTGAGCGGTAGCACTCGGGCCAGGGCTGCTCCAGGTACAGGGTCCGGAGTTCCTAATTCCCTCGGTCCCCTGAGACAATCCCCGTGCCCTTACCTACGGGGCTTAGTAGCCAGACACCGAGTGTCAGGCCGATGTCCATGACGCCTGGGACCAGCACCCACTCGATGCTCTCCCGTGTGCCAGGAAAAGAAGTGTAACATTTCCGCGCTCTCCGGCCCCGAGGAAGAGCCGGAGCCTCGGGACAGACACCGGGAGCGCCCTGGGGCCGGGCGATGGTGGCGCGGGCTGGGGGCGGGGAGAGGAGGAAAGCAGGGGCCGAGCTGCATCAAGGATCCGCTCTGGGTTTCCGGGCACCCGCTGTCAAGTCCCCGCTCGGCCCCCGGCCCCCGCCCCCGGCCCCCGGCCCCGCTCGGAGCTTGGGCGGGCGCTGAAGCTCTCGGGGCGTCTCTGCTCGTCCCTGTGTAGCTCCCCGGGCCACGATGCTCTGCCTCCCGGCAGTCCTAAGGGTGACTCCGGGGAGGGCTCAGATACCGTCGTGACATCGGGAATGCCAAGGCGCTGCTCTGGCCGGAAAGGCGCGGGGGTTTGGGAGCTCTGGCATCTCCTTCACTGGAAGTTTTTCAAGAAGAGAGGGTGGATGAACCTCTCTCTGAAAAGACTGGCCTGGGCTCCACTGTATATCTAAACATATCTCTATATATAACTATATAGAGATATATCACCACACACACACACACACACACACACATTAATTGAAAATGTGTTGTTCTCAGAACTTTTTCATCCTGCCTAAGTGCTGAGATAACTGCACTGTCAGATTGCACTTGCACCTCGTCTCACTGCGAATGGACCTCTCTGCCTGGAGATAAAGTACACTGCCACCTCTGCTGTCTTTCCTCCACTTGCCTTTTTGATCCTCCCTTTTCCCCTCTGACCTTCAACTGAAACCTCTCTCTCTCTCCATCTATCCATTCCCCTCTCTCTCCATCCCATTCATCTCTTGCTCCAAACCACTGAAACATCGATGAGAACAAACTGGCTGCATCCTCTAAAGGGCCATATGCTGTGCTTGGAGTGGGGTTGGCCCCTGAGGCCCACACCTTTAAAGATAGGATCAGAGTGTGGGAAGGGACTAGAAGGTCGATATCTTCTCTACCCTGCATGGAGATTTCTCTCTACACCATCCCAGACAGAGGCCCAGCCACACTCATCTTGAAAACATCTACTGGAGGAAAGTCCAGAGTTTCCTTTGGCAGCCTGTCCCATTGTGCTTTTGGTTCCTCAAGTTCGAAATTTATCTGCAAAACTGATTTAATTCTGTTTTCTCTGTGTTTCCCTGAGGACACAGGGCTGAGAGAGCCCCTTCATGGGGTCGTGGCAGCACATGTTACTCCCGGACTCTGCAGTGGGGCTCAAAAGCAGGTCTGCCTGGGCTTAGGCTCCCCTGGAGAGACACTGGAGTCCGGAAGGTGGACAGGCATAGTGAGGTGGGAGGCTCAACCCAGGAGCTCTCTGAGAAGGGACTGCCTAGGTCCAGTGTCCTCGGGGAAACACAGGGCTAAAAGTCCTATGGGTACTCGACCAATACAAGAACTTGGGGTACCTCCCCAAGTCGGGGGCCAAAAATAGTCTCCCTTAGTCCGCAGACCCAAGGGGCCTCCTAGGCATAATTCAACCCACCCCTCAATAAGTCTCCTACACCAGTCACAAAGGAGAACTTTATTGCTCCTGACAGGGTGAGGTAGAATAGGGTAAGAGGTAGAGCACTATCAAGAGATTACCCCTGAGCAAAACAGTCTGGCTGATGTAGCCTTTGATAGGCAAATGCATCACTGTGAGCTGACTAGCTCTCTAGAAACACTTACAAGTATCATCCAGAAGATGGTAGAGATCTGGCTCGGAGATTTCCAGAGAGACAGCGTTTCAGATGGATCAGACTCTCTCCCTGTGTCCTGGTGCTTGTGTCATGCTGGAAAAATGGCTTCTCTCCCCTTCTTCTTGGACCAGGCCCTTATATAGCCTTTCTGACCTGAGCAGCCCAGTCCAAGAGAAGCCAGTGGTGTTGGCAACTAGCCAACCAATTTAAAAAGCATCACTGGTGAACTGGGCAGGTGAGCAGGGGCTTTTCCCCTCCCCACTCAGGTGACCAGAGGGATCACACCCTAGGCACCAGGCTTTTGTCACCTAGGCAGGAACGAAAATCCCCGCTCCCTTAGGAATTCGGCTCCAGTGTCCCCAACTGACAGGGACAGATTCCTGGGGAGAGACACACATGGTGGCATTTCTGCCACATCCCCTTACCCCTGACCCCAACCCTTTCTCCTTCCTGACGCTCAGTCCTGGGCCCCACTTGAGTCACGGTTTTTTCACGAGTCTCTTCACACGGCAACGACCCCGGCTCCTTGCCCTGTCGGGGCAGGAAGGGCTTGTCGGGGTTGAATGGGCTGGTTGCAGGCGGCTGCGGGGTGACTCGATCCAGTCCCAGGACCCTGAAGTCACCCGAAAAGAAGGAGACTCCGTGACCCTCAGCTGCACCCACAGCACCCACGAGAATCACATCTTTCTCACGTGGTACCGGCACTGTCCGAAACAAGCCCCGCAGTTCATCCCGTACAGAGGAGGCAGGTCACGCAGCTCTGCCCCTCGCACTTCAGCCTTCGCCAAGAAGCGCTTCTCTTCCCAGTCCGACCGTAGTACGAGCGTGCTGGACATCACCGCCCTGGGCGGGCAGACACCCGCGTGTGTCCGGCACAGTGAGACAGTCCCTAGTGTACAAAACCCCACTCTGCCTTGGAGCAGCGGAAGGGAAAGACGTGTCTGATACAAACTTTGTGGAAATTAAGTGTTTACTTAGCTACATCAATATTTCCCCATAAGAATACAGGGGACAGTGCGCTACACCCAGAAACATCTTCAATATTTTCTTTCTCAGACTGCCAGGGACAGGCAGGGCTGGAATCCACACTCTTGATCAATGATCTTCCACGTGGATTATGTCTACGTGTATACAGGGGGTATTATTAAACTCCCATTTCTGGTGGGATGGAGCACGCCAGGGGCAGCAGCATGCGGGGCCAGGATGCTTCCAGAGCAGGCAGGTGTGGGAAATGCACACAATGTGCCTTTAGTTTAAACACTGCAGCAGCGACTGCTCCTCAGCTCCCCCCGAGGCTCCGTGCGGCTGAGAGCACCTCAGCTCCCCCCTGGCCCGGACTCAATTCGCAGCTCGGAGGAAAGCGAGTCTCGGGCCCTCGGCGAGACCAGCGTCGCTTCCGCCTCGGACCTCGCAGCCCGACCCCTCAACAGCGCGGGAAATTCCTCGGGCCCGGAAACGAGTGACGAAATGGGGTCACTGCCCCGTGACAGTGGCCAAGGGACACTGCCCTGTGACACTGCGCTGTGCCTCCCTGCTCCTCTCCTCTGCTCTCCGCCGCGGTGAAAGCCAGGGGCCGCAGGAGCAAGGGGCAGACCCCGCACCGCGGCGCTTTCCCAGAGCCCGGGCAGGGGGTGGGGAGCGCCGGGAGCTCCGGCACTGATGCAGGCAGGAAGCCGCGGCCCAGGCACCGGGGACCACAGCGCGGCTCCGAGCGGGGCGTGCGGGTGTCACCGACCGCACTCCCTGCAGCTCCCGGGAAGCGCTGCCGCTTTCCAGGAGCCGCCAGCCGGTCCCAGCCCGCAGACCAACCCCCACCCTGAGGCCCCGGGGCCGCCGCTTGCTCCTGTGCCGCCATCCACATGGGCGCCTCCCGGCACCAGCCGTCTGCAGCTGAAGGAAACCCCCAGGGCGGGCCCCTGGCAGGGCTGCAGCAGCAGTGGCTCCCGGTGGAAGCGGCCCAGTCCCGCACCAGGGCGGACAGCCCCCGCCCCACGGGGCTCACGGGCCCCCATCCCCGTAAACCACAGACTGGAACCGAGGGCGCGGGGCAGCAGCGGGAGCCCGGTGGCGAAGCCGCCGCGGTTTAGCGAAGCCCCCGCTGTCCTCCCCTCCGGGCCTCTGGAGCCGCCCGCACCGCTCTGGGCTGGGAGCA
>NW_028325059.1:0-9134 GCF_052110815.1 Crocodylus siamensis | reverse complement strand
GGTGAGATAATTAGGTTCCTCAGGTAGCCAGAACCTGCAGGAGACACCCCAGTGTCAGGAGCTCGTTGTTAGATGGATCCCTGGGTAGGCTGACTATACGTCCCGCTTTGGCTGGGACTGGCCCAGTTTTAGGAGGCCAGTCCTGGCCAGCTGCTGGAAATTAAAATGAACATCCTGGGCACAGGGTGGGGAGGCAGAGCAGCAGGAACTGCAAAGTAGGATGCCCTAGCAGAAAGCAGGATTGCCCTAAAATAGGTTTGTTGGATTACTAGAATGACCATTAGAAAGAAGAGATGATCATTAACAACTATGAGGTAAAACATAATGGGTCAGTAATGGGCTATTGACTACCTTAGTTGCCTGGATTGTAATGCCAGAGCTCCACCATGACACCCCAGCCCTGTCTGTGCCTACAGCAGTGCCACTGAGGTGGGGAGCCAGGGGCCAGTGTCCCAGATTTTACATTGTCCCATAGGGTTACCTTATCCCTGGGGAAGGTGCTGGGGCTGGCGAGGAAGGAGTGGGGAGGATTGCAGTGTGTGAGGCACCAGAAGATATTCCCCTGCTCCCCTCTGTGCTGTTCCCTGAAATGGATTTGTGGCATCTGATCATATTCCCCAGCACTGTCGCTCTTTGCCGGACCTGCAAACATCTAGCTCAAGAGGGAACATTGCACGCTTCCTGCACCACTTCTCTCTCCTTCCCCTTACCCACCTTTGCAAACACACTTGTGCATTACCCCGTGTACAGCATTGTGGGGCTCAGGGGGAGGTGGTAACAGTGCCATCCCCGGGGGTTACTCACGCTGCACTCTTATTATACAGTGTCCCATCTACCCAGCACCACTGGCCTTCCACTTCCTGAGAATTCAGACCAAGGCAGTAGTCACGCATTTCTTTCCGATCTGGAAATCTTCCTTTCACCCAGTTGAACAGAAAATCCTGGAAAAAAACAAAATGCAATCTCACCAACTGCAGGGGCTGATCAGACAGCATGAGGTAGCGTCCCTGAAGGATGGGAGTGCTGGAGTGAGGGAGCCCCTCACTAAAAGAACATGGAGGCTTCTCCGAACCCTGATGTCAAAGCAAGTGTGTGTGCGGGGAGTGGGGGGGTAAAGGCTCTCCCTGCAATGGGCACAAGTTACCTGCTCAGCTTCCGTGTCAACCACCACTAGGTGGGAGCCCATCCCCATGCAGTTCTTCTCACTGTCATCCCAAGGCCCGGCAGTATCATGGGAAAAGTAGTAGCAGCTGGTGCGAAAGGGTGTCCAGCCCTTGGGACAGCATATCCAGACCCGCTCTGGGAAGGGGAAGAAAGAAAAAGAGCATGAGTGCTCACCAGTATATGTAGCAAATCCCTGCTGGGCTTCCTCGTCTTCCTTCCCTCTTGACAATACTGGGTTGTTACTCCCATCTATTCTAAGTCTGCTACGGGGCAGAGTAGAAGTAGAACGCGGGATGTGCTGCTGTTAGATGCTGTTCTCCAACATGGTCAATAATCCTAGCGCAGACTGACAAACGTTAGTTGCCATGCTAATGCCACACACTTTCAAATCCTTCTGTAGACAAGGTGCGCATCTACGCAAGATGTTTACTGCAGTTGCCTAATTAGCTCTGCAGTAAACATCTTGGCATCTACACACGTGCCCCTGTTAGGCTGCAGCAAACTAATCAATTCCACCCCAGGTTAGCATTTGTAAATACAAGTACTATCCTGCTGCAGAGTTTTTTCATGCGCAGCAACACGTGTAGCTGCTGTTGGGGCTGGCTGGGGCATAAGGGTGCTTCAGTGCAAGGGTTGCCTGCTAGCTAGCCCTGCACTGGAGCACCCTCATGCCTCGGCCAGTCCATCTGCAGCATGGTGAGCCAGGTCGGAGCAGCCCCGGGCAGACAGGCTGACCCCACTGGGTCCCGTGCCAGATGGGGCTGCTCTGACCAAGCTCAATATGCTGCAAGCATGGGTGAACATGTACACACAGCTCCTGGGAGCAATACACTCTGGCACAATATGCACTGGAGTTTATTGCTGCACACTGATATGCACATGTAGATGCACCCACAGGCAACAGGACTCAGTTAATGTGGTTTCACCACTTCCTCTGGACAGGCTCATCAGTAATCTAATGGACCTTAGTATCAGGGACCATTTCCTCCTCCTCAACCTGAAGACTGAAGTGCACAGGGTCCCTCTGATTCCCTGTGTCTGCCCACTCCACACTGACTCCTCACCCTCTTCTTTCTTTACAACTCCCTTTGCCCAACAGGTGACATCATTACTCCTCTCTTGGCCTTCTCTGAGTCAGAAACCTCCTTTTTTATCCATCTCACAACATTGCCTCTGCAGCCCCTATAGCTGTTTGCTGTCAGTCTGACTCTGGGTGTGCAACAGGTCTCAGCCTTGCTTCTGATGCTGGGGTAATTCCCCTCTCCTACAGTGTCACTGACCTTTTCCTTCAGCTGCCCGTGAGACACAGAGCCACTCAGAGCTATTCTGAGGTAAGGTCTTGTGCTCTCCACAGTTCTGCTGATGGGGAACCACTGGAAAAGGAGAAGGAAAGAGGAGTGAGTCAATTTTTCTTTTCCCCCACCCCTTCTCCTTCCCTGCAGCCAAACCAAATTGTCCTACATACTGTGACCAGAAACTGACCCAGCATTGTAGCTCCTTTATTAGGTATAGGACACAAGCACTAAATATGCAACAGCTCATGTACAACTTGTCATGATCATAATGAACCCAGCTGGCAAAGACATGAAGCGGTGATGTCATCTCATTTGTTACTCCATACTCACCTCGGAAGTCTAGGTAGAGAGCAAGAGGGACCAGCAATCCTCATCTGCTGATAAGAATAGTGATGTAATTGATATGACGAACCTGCTGGAGTGATTTGCCCAACTGGAAAGTTGACTGCACAAGTCACAGTCTGTCTAGCAAGAAGAAGGTGGGTAATGGTTGGCAGGATCACTCTCCTGGTACAGGCACCTTCACTTGCTACTAAGGTTACTGAAACCTTAGAGGCAAAGAATGTTTCATGCACATGAAGCACCATGCTACTTCACTTAGCTGAGGCAGGGAGCACAGATAGGGTCAGTTGGTGTTAGTTTAATGCCTTCCTGGCTACCCTCCAAACCTAAGGAATTTAGACTATCAAATCTGACCAAAAGAACAGGGCCTTTGGCCCCTGATTGAGTCTGGGGAGAGAAGAACAGTGGTGTTAGGAAGATTTCAGTTTGGGAGTCATGTTCTAGAGGTCCCGTTTAATTGGTAATAAGACATTCTTTGATTTTCTAGAAACTATGCATGGGGATTTCTGGAAACAGAGGTACTATGTTCACCCTGGACTGGCTGTATTACAAAGCTCATTGTGATGCATAAAGAGGAAGTGAGCCCTAGCCTAGGAAACAGCAGGTTCTGTAAGGAACAATGATGACAACTTTTCTCTATTCATTACCAGGAAGAAAGGATGGTTGCAGCCAGTCACATCTACACCTCTTGTTTCCAGAGAACCAATTTCCCAAAACTAAGCAACCTTTGCCAAAGAGAAAAAATGCAGACAGGACCGTGTGAATGGAAGCTGCGGGTGTTTACTAAGTGGCCAAAGAGCCATTTGTCTATAGTTAAGAAAGAGGTAACCATTAACAAAAAACACATCCTTATTTATGCCACTTGAAATGAAAAAGCAACACATGACAAATGGAACATGTGGAAATATACAACAAGGGGCAAAATGGTGGATGTGGAGGAGGATAAACGATGGTGCAGTCTTTGGTAACCTGGGCCCATTCCAACTAAATGTGTTTTAATGCAGCAGAATGGAAAGATCAAACAGCTCGGGACAAAGAAGAACACATCTGCAGTATGGGTGACTGTAGGTGCATAGGATGAAGGAATATTAGAGCTGCTTTGCCAAACCAAGTGCCCTACCCAGGCACAAGAAACTGGGTGAGACTTTTGGGTCTCTGTGGTGTGGGAGGCCAGCCCCAAGTGATGCAATGATCTCTTCTGGCCTTCGGATCTACAACAAGCTTTCTTTCCACCTCTGGACAGATCCAGCCTGATGAAGCAAACTACTTACAACCAGGTGTGTAACTGCACCAGAGCATAATACTGCAGGCATGATGCATGTCTTGAAATAAAACATTGATGTTAGCATTATAGGGGAGTGTGTAAGTCAGGGTGGACCAGTGTGTTGTAGCTTGATGAGAATTGTGCTGCGCAAGTGATTTTTTATTATGTATAGAAACTTACAGAAAGAACTCCTTACGGTAAAAGGTAGCTGACTTACTACTACTTTTGCAAGGGTTTTGTGACTAACGTTGTTCCTATTCTGTCACACCACAAACCTCCTCCTGGGAAGCCACAATTCCTCAACACGCTCTGTTTCCAAGAAGACTTTCTCTATGTCTGTCATGGTCCACCAGGCCAGGCAGCCTAGTGAATAAAGCCAGTCATGGAGCTGGGGGTTTCAGGGGTAAGGGTCAGAAGCCACAAGTCAGGAGCCAAAATGCCAAGCCAGGATCAGGAGCCAGGAATCAGAAACCTAGTTACCGGCATGTCTACATAAGATGTATACTGCAGAGTAGACAAGCTACCTCCACAGTAAACGTTGCAGGTCTACACATATGCCCCTTTTAGGCTGGAGTAAACTAATTAACTCTGCAGCATGATAGTACTTGTAAATACAAGTACTATCCTGCTGCTGCGTTTTTTACTCCACACCAGCACGAGTACACAATGCCCCAGCTGGCTGGGACACGAGGGTGTTTTAGTGCAGGGACTGCCTTCTGGCTAGCCCTGCACAGGAGCACCCTTGTGCCCCAGTCAGCCCCTCTGCAGCATGTTGAATTAGTGGGGATCAGCTCCAGACAGGCAGGCTGACCCCCTGGACCTGCTGCCAGCCCAGGCTGCTCCAAGCCAGCTCAGTGTGCTATGATCCAGGGTGCATGTTCAAATGGCACACCCAGGAGCAATAAACTCCAGGGCAATAAGGTCCAGAGTTTATTTCTCTGCATTAAATGCATGTGCCCACCAAAGGATAATCCATAGGACAAAGTCCTAAAGTAAATCAATCCAGGGACAGGAGTCAGGAAACAGATCTGCAGGGAGAATCCAAAAGCTGAAATCCAGGAGCTAACCAAAGGCAGGGTCAGGAACCAGGGAAGCCAAAGAAGTCACTGGGATAGGTGTTGTTCAGACACTGGAGACCAGTGTGTTATGCGGCAAGGCTCAGGTGCTGGAGGAGGTCCTTAAATGTAGCTCCAGAAGCAATCAGAGGGAAGGGGCGGGGGTCAGCTGGCCTTGGTTGGCAGTAACTGGGTCAGTGCACTTAACATGCGCTGGAGGGCAGGTGCTTGCCTGAGCTATACAGAACTGACCCAAGCTGTAGCACAGAAGCTTTACAAAGTCGCACTGCGCATCTCTTAACACACTAGAAAGTGTGAGGCATTCTTCTTGACACAGTGCTCTCCTGTCCTTTCTCCAGGCCCAGACTCCTGGCCTGCCCTTCCTTGTTTGACAGCCTGCTCCAGCCACGATAGGTTTTTTTCTGTCCAGCATGTGATTTCCCTCTTGGTTCAGTTTTATGCACTCAGTTCTCAGCTGTTTGCCTTTAAGTGTCCTTCCCAAACACTTCCCCTCCCTCACTGGATAATTCACCTGGGTTTACTTACCAAAGAAGGCAACAAGGAGAACAACACACAGCAACAGCAACAGACCCGAGATCAACCATGGGAGCCACTGGGGTGGTTTGCAGGGTTCATGTTGAGGTGGGCTCTTCTCTTTCAGTGCTAAGGGTGAAGAAATCCCCAAACCATCAGTTCTCATTAGAAAATTCCAGTCTGCTTGGGATGTGCCGCAGACGGAAAATCCTCCTGACCACCCACAATACCAGACCTTATCCAGGAGCTGCAGCAAGCTCAAAGACAGCCTCAGGGCATGGTCAAGTTCTCAGTCAAACATTACTATTCCAGCTAGCAAACAGCCAGAGTTTGAAGGGTCTGAGAGAGCCCCCTTTTCCCTGGGCAGAGCCCAGAACCACCACGCTCCACAATGACCTTGATGCAGAGACAGGGAGAACTTTTGATTTCTTCTAGTCTGCTTTTCTCCTTCACCTGATAGAACACAATGAGTGCGTCTACATGAGACGTTTAATGCACATTAGACTAATTCTACTGCACATTAATGCAGCTGGCAAAATCTGTGTAAATGAGCTAATGTGCAGTAGATTTAGTCTAACGCCCATTAATGTCACTTAAAAAGCATTAATCTGCACTAATGAGCAGTAACATCAATTATGATGCATTAAGTAATGTACTGTAATTACAGTGCATTAATGAACATGTAGACATGCCCGCTGTGTACTACAGGTAGCATAAGCAGGGCACCAACAAGAAGAACACTGAGGGGAAGGAAGAGGCAAGTTCTTGGTTGCCCACATTTTTCTGCCATAAAGCAAACAGATGTCTGCTGTAATAAAGCAACCACTAGGGGTGTGCAAAGCGGGCTCTAGTTGATTTGGATTCAGATTCAGCCCAAATCAGGGACAGTGATTCAATTTGTTGATTCAGATCACTGTCCCTGATTCAATTTGGCCAAACCCGAATCTGAAGATTCGATGCTGATTCAAAGAATCAATGATTTGGACATAGACACAGCTTTAAATATTTTTTCTACATGCCTCGAGGTTACCAGCGTGGTTTGTAAATGCTGCAATGCTGGGGTGGGTGGAGCATCCCACAGGGGGGCGGCCCTCCACATGTTCAGCTGCAAACCTGCAGGTGGACCAGAAATGCATCTGGTTCACTTCTGGGTCTGCTGCTGAGCACATTGGGGAGCCCCCCATGATCCCCTGGGACGCTCCATGCGCCCCAGTATCACAGCATTCACAAGCTGCCTGCTACCTAGAGATTTTTAGAAAAAACATTTAAAGCTGTGTCTATGTCCAAATCACAAGATCTTTCTGGATTTCTCCAAATTGATTTTGAGGGTTCTGATTTGATTCAGAGAGACTAAAGGGTCCTCTGATTCAATTTGGATTCAGAGATTTGGCCACTGAATCGGGCCGAATCTTCAACAAATCAAATCAGGGATTGAAGCTTCACACAGCCCAAGTAACCACCTGTCTCAGCCACAAATTTTAGGCGTTTCTGAGGCAACAAGGGACACAGATGTTTGTCTGCTTGGCCTTCATGCTGCCATACATTTTTTTTATTGTGGCATAATGGCAATGTCTGGTTCCAGCCTCAGTAATTCACCAGCAGCAGCCAGAACTCAGGCAGGGCATTGCCAGTCCCGGGCCTGGGAACATGCTGTGCTGGGAATGGGTGGGTGTTACTCCTCCAACATACGGCCATTGTAGTGGCATCTTCCCAGACTGTCTACAGGTTTTTGTGTGTTAAAGTATTGTAATGCAAGTTTGGATTGGGGTGAAACAAACATTCAGAAAGAGCTGCGGGTTTCATTTTCCATTGGGCTGTGCCTCTCTCTGCTGAGCAGCAATGACAGTCACCGCCCCGGGGTGCTATAGCTGACAGCACGGGGAGCTGTCTGCACCTCCACACTCCAGAGCCATTCAGGAGACCTCTTTCCAAGATAAGCTTTCAAGCGCCTGATTCCAGTCCCCTGTAGTCAGCTTCAAGGGTGAAGTCAAGGTTGTCCGAAAATCACTCCTATTCTCATTTCGCTCTCTCTCTTCTTGTGTAACCCCATTATGGTTTCTAGGCGCCTGATCCAGCGGTGTGCTGAGAAATCAGCTTGTCCAGCAGTGGATAGGAAGTCACCCCAGCCCTCCCTTCACACTAGAATGGACATTTGATCAGGGCTCCTGATATCCTCCCTGCTCCCATCTCAAACAGCACCACATTTACCAGGCCCTAGCCCTCTTTCAGGGAATGTGGCGGCTCGCCTTCACCTGCACCACAGACAGCACAAAGCTCATCCTGGCCACGTCTTCCCCCTGGCTGGCCCACTTACTCTTTAGACCTATTTTTCTGTCCCAATCCCTGCATGTGTCACTAGTAACACCTCCCACGGTACCTCTTAGCCCTTCTTGGTTGCTCCGTGGAGATCCCTGAACTGCTCCAGATCCCTCAATCCATGTCTCCTCAAGACTTCCCTCCTTGATCCTTTCCTTCAGATCTCACGGACAGACAGAAGTGTGGGGCTGCAAAGGCCCTGCAAGGAGGCACATTCCCGATTCCCTCTATCCCAGAAATTCCTCTGATCAACTTCTCTTGGGAATAAGCTCACCTGTGCCGATTGTTTCTCAGAGCCAGGCTGGACTGTGAGCACTCAACATAGACGGTTCCACAGCCCATTCCCCAGACCCATTGGCCCCATCCCCACATTGGGTATTTACCTTTGGCCTCTGCAGAGGGTAATGGGTCCTTGAACTTGACCTCCGCGTAGGTGATCTCGGACGCCATTCAGAGACTGTCTGCAGATCCCTTACAGTCCTGTCACATTCAGGGGAGACCACTCCACTCCCTGGAGCCGGGGTGACCACGGCCACTGATAGAGTCCTTCCGAGCAGACCCCACTGGGAGCTGAAAACCCTGAGAAACCAGCCTCAGCTTTACAGAAACTGCAAGGAGAGGAAGAGGAACAGGAACTAACCAGCTGAGGAGGAAGTGGCTGTCCTTCTTCCCCATGAAAATACAACCTAATGGGGGCAGATCCAGAGGGGGTGCAATCACACCCTGCTTTCAGACCATGTCATATGTGCAGCAGCTGGGGACTTGTTAAAATCCCCAAATCAGGAAATAGCTCTCCCATGACACTCTCTTCCCCTCTGTGCTCAGCAGCAGCTCCCCTTTCCTCCTCTTCCAGTCTCCTGCTCCCCCACCTGTGCCTGCTGCTGTCTCTACTGTCCGTGGCTGATCCAGAAGTAGGGGAACTCCAGAGCTGCTCCTATCCCACTCCAGCCAGGCTGGACAGGGGTTGGACTGTGGCTCAGCTCGGGACAGCGGCCGTCAGTGGGTTCCCCTTCTCCATCTGGTCCCCCTGGATGTTCCCCATTACCCTGGGAACAGGTTGAGGAAGGGAAAACCTACCCACCACTGCCATTGCTGTCCCCAGTTGAGCCTGGCGCTCTGCGTAGCCCAGATGGAGTCGGGCAGGAGCAACTCTGGCGCTTTCCC
>NW_028325058.1:0-9199 GCF_052110815.1 Crocodylus siamensis | reverse complement strand
CTCATCTCCCCTCCTGGGATGATCCTCTCATAGATTCATAGATTTCATAGACATTAGGGCTGGGAGTGATCATCGGAAGCAGCCCCCTGCCCAAGGGGCAAGAAGTTGGCTGGGGTCAAAGGATCCCAGCAAGATAAGCATCCAAATGTTTCTGAAAAGAGTCCAGAGTAGGTGCTTGCATTCGTGTATTCAAGGCTTTGGGGGCTCAGACAGTAAATAAGTTTTTCCTTATGTCCAGCCTAAAAAGGTCATAGAGGAGTTTGTGGCTATTGGATCTTGTCATCCCTTGGGGTGCTCTGGTAAACAGATGTTCCCGCAGGTCCTGATGCACACCCCTTATGTACTTATTGGCTGCCACTGTGTCACCCCTGAGCCTGCACTTCTACAGGCCGAAGAGTCCCATGGCTCTCGGCCTCTCATCATGAGGTCTGTTCTCCTGCCCTCTGATCATGCGCGTGGCTCTCCCCTGGACTCCCTCAAGCTTCCCCACATCGTTCTTGAATTGTAGAGCCCAGAACTGGATGCGGGACTCCCTCCTACCATTGTATTTCCTTCACCAGGTTCCCCACATATTCTAACCCAGAGGGTCTCCAGTGTCCTCCTTGGATGCCAATCTCAGCTTGTAGGGATGTGTAGCTTTCCTTGACATAGAGCACAACCCCCCCCCACCCCTTTTCTCAGCACGGTCTTTCCTGTACATGGTATAGTCATCTATACCTATGGTCCATTCATAGGAGGAGTCCCACAAGGTCTCCGTTACCCCTATGAGATCATAGTCATTTCTGTTTAGCAGAAGGACCAGTTTCTCCTGTTTTGTTTCCCAAGGTCCTGGCATTAGTGTACAGGCAAGTAAGTGTGCTGTTGGAGGCCCTAGGCTTCCTTGCACTCGAGGAGATCTGTTTCTGGGCTGGGGTAGGAGTAGGAAGGGTAGCATATGAATTGCATCCTCTCATTGGATAGGGAACATCCTTTCATTTGCCCTGGTTATGTTGAATTGCCCTGTCTCCCAGAAAAAAGTTTCTTTGTCATCCACTGGTTATGGATGGTTTTCACTGCCAAAAGTCCTCGCTTTAAACCTGCATTGAGATCTTCGAGAGCTCCTGGCGCTCTGGTGAAGTGCCTGAAGACTAGAAGAAGACCAGCGTGGTGCCTATCTTCAAGAAAGGGAGGGAAGTGGATCTGGCTAACTATAGGCGCATCAGCCTGACTTCTATCCTGGGGAAGATCTTAGAAAAGTTTTATTAAAGAGGCCATCCTTAATGGACTGGCCAATGCCAACATCCTAAGGGATAGCCAGCACGGGTTTGTTGCAGGTAGGTCTTGCTTGACCAATCACATTTCCTTCTACCACCAGGTGACCTATCACCTGGACAAGGGAGAAAAGATCGATGTCATATATCTTGACTTCAAAAAAGCCATTGATCTAGTATCCCATGATCCCCTCTTGGCAAAACTGGATAGTTGTGGCCTTGGGTCCACCACGATCCCTGGGAAATTGGCACCCTGGTCGGACCCAGAGGGTAGCAATTGATGGCAGTCACTCATCATGGTGTCCTGTGACCAGTGAGGTCCCCCAAGGCTGTGTCCTTGGACCCATATTGTTCAACATCTTCATTAATGATGTGGACATTGGAGTGAGGAGCGGACTGGCCAAGTTCGCTGACGACACCAAACTTTGGGGCAAAGCATCCATGCCAGAAGACAGGCGGGTGATCCAGGCTGACATGGACAAGCTCAGCAAATGGGTGGACGAGAACCTGATGGTGTTTAACACCGAAAAATGCAAGGTTCTCCACCTTGGGAGGAAAAACCTGCAGCATCCTTATAGGCCTCGGCAGTGCTACGTTGGTTAGCACTACAGAAGAAAGAGACTTGGGGGTCATCATTGACCACAAGATGAACATGAGCCTGCAATGCAATGCTGCAGCTAGTAAAGCAACCAAAACGCCGGCTTGCATCCATAGATGCTTCTCAAGCAAATCCCAGGACATCATTCTCCCCTTGTACTCAGCCTTGGGGAGCCCGCAGCTGGAGTACTGCATCCAGTTTTGAGCTCCACAATTCAAAAAGGATGTGGAGAAGCTTGAGAGAGTCCAGAGGAGAGCCACGCGCATGATCAGAGGTCAGGAAAACAGATCTTACGATGACAGGCTGAGAGCCATGGGACTCTTTAGCCTGGAAAAGCGCAGGCTCGGGGTGATCTGATGGCCACCTGTAAGTTTATCAGGGGTGACCACCAGGATCTGGGGGAACGTCTGTTCACCAGAGCGCCCCCGAGGGATGACGAGGTCGAACGGTCACAAACTCCTACGAGACCGTTTCAGGCTGGACATGAGGAAGAATTTCTTTCCTGTCCGAGCCCCCAAGGTCTGGAACAGTCTGCCAGCGGAGGTGGCTCAAGCACCTACATTGAACACCTTCAAGAGTAAATTGGATGCTTATCTTGCTGGGATCCTATGACCCCAGCTGACTTCCTGCCCTTTGGGCGGGGGGGCTGGACTCGATGATCTCCCGAGGTCCCTTCCAGCTCTGATGTCTATGAAATCTATGAAATAAGTTATTATCACCCTGGCGCGGCTCTATGAGCACTCGTGGTGCTCTGGCGAGGTGCCGGAGGACTGGAAGAGGGCCAATGTGGTCCCTATCTTCAAAAAGGGAAAAAAAGAGGACCCGGGAAATTACAGGCCAGTTAGTCTTACCTCAATCCCGGGTAAGCTCTTTGAAAAAATTATCCTGGCACACATCCAGGAGGGCCTTGCGGGGGAATGCATGCTCAGGGGCAACCAACACAGGTTCATCAGTGGCAGGTCTTGTCAGACCAACCTGGTGGCCTTTTACGATCAGGTCACCAAATCATTAGATGCAGGGGTTGCTGTGGATGTAGTCTTTCTGGACTTCCGGAAGGCTTTCGACACTGTCTCTCACCCTGTCCTCATCAAAAAGCTGGGAGACTGTGGTGTCGATGCCCACACGGTCAAATGGGTCGCCAACTGGTTGGAGGGCCGCACCCAGAGGGTGGTAGTGGATGGGTTCTTCTCGACCTGGAAGGACGTGGGCAGTGGGGTCCCGCAGGGCTCGGTCCTCGGGCCCGCACTGTTCAACATCTTCATCAGTGACTTGGATGAGGGGGTAGAAAGCACCTTGTTCAAATTTGCTGATGACACTAAGATGTGGGGGGATGTGGGTGCACTAGAAGGGTGCAATAGGCCAGAAGCTGACCTTGACAGGTTGCAACGGTGGGCGGATGAGAATAGGATGGGGTTTAACGCTGAGAAGTGCAAGGTGTTGCACATGGGGAGGAAGAACCGGCACCACACTTACAGGTTGGGGAACTCCCCTCTTGCCAGCACGGAGACGGAAAAGGATCTTGGAGTCGTCATTGACTGCACGATGAACATGGGCCGGCAGTGTGGGGAGGCAGTCAAGAAGGCCAACCGTACCCTGTCATGCATCCACAGATGCATCTCGAGCAGGTCCAGGGAGGTGATCCTCCCCCTCTATGCGGCACTGGTCAGGCCGCAGCTGGAGTACTGCGTCCAGTTCTGGGCGCCACACTTCAAGAGGGACATGGATGATATGGAAAGAGTTCAGAGGAGGGCCACTCGTATGATCAGGGGTCAGCAGGGCAGGCCTTATGAGGAGAGGCTTCGGGACCTGAACCTGTTTAGCCTCCACAAGAGAAGGTTAAGGGGGCACCTTGTGGCTTGCTACAAACTGGTCAGGGGGGATCAGCAGGTATTGGGGGAGTCCCTGTTCCCCCGTGCGCTGCCAGGAGTGACCAGGAATAACGGTCACAAGCTGGCGGAGGGTAAGTTTAGATTAGATATTAGGAGGCGCTACTTCACAGTCAGGGCGGCTAGGGCCTGGAACCAGCTTCCAGGGGAAGTGGTGCAGGCTCCTAGCCTGGGGATTTTTAAAAGGAAGTTAGATGAGCACCTTGCCGGGGTCATCTGACCCCGGTGCTCTTTCCTGCCAAGGCAGGGGGTTGGACTAGATGATCTTCCTAGGTCCCTTCCGACTCTAGCTACTATGAAACTATGAAACTATTCATCAGTGGAATTCCAGAAAACAGGAATGGCAGACAAGGTTCTTTGGGTGACTCTGATATCTTTTATTAGACCAACTTAAATAGTTGGAAAACAATTATTAAGCAAGGTTTTGGGTTCAAAAACCCTTCATTAAGCTAAGAAAGTTTCAGCAGTCAGTGTGTGCTCTTCCTGGATGGAATTAAAAGTCAAGAAGCCAGAGGCTGGTCTGGCATGCATACAAGACAGGTAGTCAGTGAAAATGTAGATTGACGAGTCGATGGGTGAGAGACAGGCCGGGGGGGGAAGAGAGAGAACGGAGATGACTAGTGGATACCTGGGGAGTCAAATGTCAGGCAGGTACTAATGTGTCATAAATCCAATGTCTATATTTAGTCCATTATTTTTAGTATCCAGGAGGTTGATGAAGTGGAGTTCATAGGCTCATCTCTGGGCTACAACCTACACCCCAGAAAAGATGAATGTTGTCCATTCAGAAGTGTGTGCAATATCTCTTCCTTTTGGTACCTTGAAAACAGTAAAAGCTTTATCTTTCTGCCACCCTGGTACATCATGGATCACTGCATCTCCATGCCTGTCCCTGGTTAATACTCTTTCTAAACCAGGGAGTGGTTGGTGCTTTCTTTTCTATGACCACCACTCCTCCACCTGGGTGACAAGGACCATTGTCTATTGAAGGTTTCTCCCTGCAGCACCTTCTCTTTCAAGGTGCCCATCCTCCCTTGTCCACCAAGGTCCTAGTAGCAACCTAGAGATCATGGATCCGTTCCCCTAATCCTGGTTGGTGATTCTGCATCAGGTACCCAGGTACTAACCCTCTTTACCCACTGCCCCAAACAGGATATGGAGGTCCCACACCTGCCTTAATCTGCAGCATCCAGCAAGGACAGGTGGAGCTCTGGGGCTGTGATGATGAGACCCGTGGGAAAATCTCCAGATCAGAGAAGCTGCTGCCAGGTGAGTTGTGGCTGCCCCCTCCCCGCTACTCCGCTCTCAGAAATGCGCCGTGCCCAAAGTGACAGGGAACGTGGAAACTGCAGACCTGCCCTGTGCTGACCTCAAAACACAGTACATTATGCTGTAATGTCCCCGGCAGGTGTTGTTCCCGCTCCCTGAATTTCAGCGATGTGAATACAAATAGCGGTTCCCTTCTTCTGCCTCTCATGACAGATGTTAGGGGGCAATCAGGTTTCCTGTCTTCATTTTTTCAGAACAGATCTGGTTTCCCTGGGATACCATGACCTTCAGTTTCCATCTTCATTCAGCAGTCTAAGAGTTCATTCCCCAGCCCAAGGTAGCTATACCTCTCTACTACCTTCCAGGGCATGATGGGATTTGTAGTCCCCCCATGGAAATCAGGATGGTATGCTGAGGCTCTACGTAGCCGTCAGTGTTGGAAAAGAAACAAGCTGATGCTGTCCCTGGCTGCTCCTGATCAGGTTGACCTGGAACCCAGGAAGTGTTTCATCCTGGTCTCAGGCTGCATGAAATGGCTCCATGGCATGGGTGGGATTCAGAAGCTTTCAGGTTGTGGTTGGGAACTCAATCCCCCACGTTTTGCACCAGATTTGTCCCCTTTGTGTTTTGTCTTTGGGGCCCTGAGTGTCATGAACATGCACCTTCCCGTCTCATAAGCACAGCGACAGAAAGGGATCTTGGAGTCATTATTGATTCCAAGATGAACATGGGCCGACAGTGTGAGGATGCAGTCAGGAAGGCCAACCACACCTTGTCATGCATCCACAGATGCATCACGAGCAGGGACAAGGAGGTGATCCTCCTCCTTTGTGCGTCATAGTTTCATAGTTGGTAGGACTGGAAGGGACCTGAGCAGATCATCAAGTCCGACCCCCTGCCATGGCAGGAAAGAGTACTGGGGTCAAGCTGTTCATCCAGCCTCCTCTTAAAGACCCCCAGGGTAGGAGCCAGCACCGCTTCTCTTGGAAGTTGGTTCCAGCTCCTAGCCGCCCTGACCGTGAAGTCGCGCCTCCTGATATCTAGCCTAAATCTCCCCTCTGCCAGCTTGTGACCGTTATTCCTGGTCACTCCTGGCAGTGCTCGGGGGAACAGCGACTCCCCCAATGTCTGCTGATCTCCCCTGACTAGTTTGTAACAGGCCACTAGATCCCCCCTCAGCCTTCTCTTGTGGAGGCTGAACAGGTTCAGGTCCCGTAGCCTCCACTCATAGGAGTTGCCCTGCTGCCTTCTGATCATTGCGAGTGGCCTCCTCTGGACCCTCTCCATGTTGTCCACATCCTTCTTGAAGTGTGGCACCCAGAACTGGACACAGGACTCCAGCTGCTGCGGCCTGACCAGTGCCGCATAGAGGGGGAGGATCACCTCCCTGGACCTGCTTGAGATGCATCTGTGGATGCATGACAAGGTGTGGTTGGTTAGCCTTCCTGACTGCATCCCCACACTGCCAGCCCTTGGTCATTTAGGCACCAATGATGACTCCAAGATCCTTTTCTGGCTCTGCACTAACAAGAAGGAAGTTCCTCAGCCTGTAGCTATGGTGCTGGTTTTTCTTCCCCAGGTGCAGCACCCTGCACTTGTCAGTGCTGCTCCTAGCAGGGCTGGAGGTGATGGGGCTGACAAGTGGGCCTCTGAGAGTCTGGCTCTGAACTCTCTCGTGTAGGGAACATTAGCTCAGCAGAGGGACCTGCCCCTCCCACAGGCCCAGCACATGGGGCTTTGGGAGGAAGACATTGTTTCCTTGAGGGAACACAAGTGCCAAGGTCCAGGCCTGCTCAGGTCTATCCCAGCAAAAGGAATAGCAGCGTTTACCCCTTGCCAACAGGGTAGTGGCTAATCTGGAATTTCTCTTCCCCATGCAGGAGGTGCCTGGTTGCTGAGCAGAGCTGGGGAGCAGACTCCTGTGGAGGGGCCTACAGACCTGGAGCCATCATGGACTTCCCCAGGGCGTTTGGGTGAGATGGACTCCCAGAGAATCAAGAAAGAGCAATTGCACAAGAGTCTAGGGAGGCTCCAGAAGCAGAAGGAGAATGTAGCAGTGAACCAGGTACCATCTCCAGTTGGGCGTGGGAGTAGAGAAGGGACAGACCCCAGAAAGAGCCCTGGGTGCAGGGAAGAATTTTTGGAGCTGAGAGACGTAAAGAGCCACTGGAATGAGGTACTGCATGCAAGCCAAGGCAGTGGGGAGGGCCTCAGAGGAAAGCAGGAGCTCACTGCCATTCAAAGGGGCAGAACCCACCTAGTCCCTGAAGTCAGGAAAACCCTTAACTGCCCATCACTCCTGGGCCTTCAAAAGACAAGGCACACTAGGAAGAAGCTCCACACATGCACCAAGTGTGGGAAGACCTCCACCCGATCCTCCAACCTGACCCGACACCGCCTCATCCACATGGCGGCAAAGCCATATTCATGCTCACACTGTGGGAAGAGGTTCCACCGGTCCTCCTACCTGACCAAACACCGCCTCGTCCATACAAGAGAGAAGCCACATCAATGCTTGGAGTGTGGGAAAAGCTTCACCCGATCCACCCACTTGACTGAACACCGACTCATCCACACAGGGGAGAAGCCGCATCAGTGCTCGGAGTGTGGGAAGCGGTTTTACCTGTCCTCCTACCTGACCAAACACCAGCACATCCACAAAGGGGAGAAGCCGCATCAGTGTTCAGACTGTGGGAAGAGCTTCACCCGATCCTCCAACCTGACCCGACACCGCCTCATCCACATGGCGGCAAAGCCATATTCGTGCTCACACTGTGGGAAGAGGTTCCACCGGTCCTCCTACCTGACCAAACACCGCCTCGTCCATACAAGAGAGAAGCCACATCAATGCTTGGAGTGTGGGAAAAGCTTCACCCGATCCACCCACTTGACTGAACACCGACTCATCCACACAGGGGAGAAGCCATATCAGTGCTCAGAGTGTGGGAAGCGGTTTCACCTGTCCTCCTACCTGACCAAACACCAGCACATCCACACAGGGGAGAAGCCACATCAGTGCTCGGACTGTGGGAAGAGCTTCAGCCGATCCTCCAACCTCACCCGACACCGCCTCATCCACACAGGAGAGAAGCCGCATCAGTGCTTAGAGTGTGGGAAGAGCTTCCGACAGCTGTCTAACCTAACCCAGCACCGACTTATTCACACACAGGAGAAGCCACATCGGTGCCTGGAGTGTGGGAAGAGCTTCACCCGATCCACCCACCTGACTGAACACCGACTCATCCACACAGGGGAGAAACCACATCAGTGCTTAGAGTGTGGGAAGCGGTTTTACCTGTCCTCCTACCTGACCAAACACCAGCACATCCACAAAGGGGAGAAGCCACATCAGTGCTCGGACTGTGGGAAGAGCTTCAGCCGATCCTCCAACCTGACCCAACACCGCCTCATCCACACTGGGGAGAAGCCACATCAGTGCTTGGAATGTGGGAAGAGCTTCCGACAGCTGTCTGACCTAACGCAGCACCGACTTATTCACACACGGGAGAAGCCACATCGGTGCTTGGAGTGTGGGAAGAGCTTCACCCGATCCTCCGACCTGACCAGACACCACCTCATCCATACCAAAGAGAAGCCACATCAGTGCTTGGAGTGTGGGAAGAGCTTCACCCAATCCTCCCACTTGACTCAACACCAGCTCATCCACACAGGAGAGAAGCCACATTGGTGCTTGGAGTGTGGGAAGAGCTTCAGACAGCGCTGCAGCCTGACCCATCACCAGCTTATTCACATGCATGAGAAGCCACATCATAGAATCATAGAAGTAGGGTCGGAAGGGACCTTGTAGATCTTCAAGTCTGACCCCCCTCTTGGGCAGGAGAAAAACGGCTGCACCTGGGGAGAAGGAATGCACAGCATACATACAAGCTGGGGAGCTCCCCCCTTGTGAGCACAGAGGCGGAACGGGATTTTGGAGTCATTATTGACTCCAACATGAACATGAGCCGCCAATGCCAGACTGCAGCCAGCAAAGCCAACCGCACCTTGTCGTGCATCCAAAGATGCATCTCAGGCCGGTCCAGAGAGGTGATCCTCCCCCTGTACGTGACTTTGGTCCGGCCTCAGTTGCAGTACTGCATCCAGTTCTGGGCGCCGCACTTTAAGAAGGACGTGGCCTGCCTTGAGGGGGTTTGGGGAGGCCACCTGCTTGGTTGGAGGGCAACAGGGCAAGCCCT
>NW_028325057.1:0-9212 GCF_052110815.1 Crocodylus siamensis | reverse complement strand
CTTCGGGAAGCGGTTAGAACTGGTTTAGACCGGTTTTAAGCAGCTACAAACCACTTTTAACTGGTTTAGACTGGTCTAAACTGGTTGAAACAGCTTCGGGAAGCGGTTAGAACTGGTTTAGACCGGTTTTAAGCAGCTACAAACCACTTTTAACTGGTTTAGACTGGTCTAAACTGGTTGAAACAGCTTCGGGAAGCGATTAGAACTGGTTTAGACCGGTTTTAAGCAGCTACAAACCACTTTTAACTGGTTTAGACTGGTCTAAACTGGTTGAAACAGCTTCGGGAAGCGATTAGAACTGGTTTAGACCGGTTTTAAGCAGCTACAAACCACTTTTAACTGGTTTAGACTGGTCTAAACTGGTTGAAACAGCTTCGGGAAGCGATTAGAACTGGTTTAGACCGGTTTTAAGCAGCTACAAACCACTTTTAACTGGTTTAGACTGGTCTAAACTGGTTGAAACAGCTTCGGGAAGCGATTAGAACTGGTTTAGACCGGTTTTAAGCAGCTACAAACCACTTTTAACTGGTTTAGACTGGTCTAAACTGGTTGAAACAGCTTCGGGAAGCGGTTAGAACTGGTTTAGACCGGTTTTAAGCAGCTACAAACCACTTTTAACTGGTTTAGACTGGTCTAAACTGGTTGAAACAGCTTCGGGAAGCGATTAGAACTGGTTTAGACCGGTTTTAAGCAGTTGCAAACCACTTTAAACTGGTTTAGACTGGTCTAAACTGTTTCAAACAGCTTCGGGAAGCGGTTAGAACTGGTTTAGACCGGTTTTAAGCAGTTGCAAACCACTTTAGACTTGTTTAGACTGGTCTAAACTGGTTGAAACAGCTTCGGGAAGCGATTAGAACTGGTTTAGACCGGTTTTAAGCAGTTGCAAACCACTTTAGACTTGTTTAGACTTGTTTAAAGTGGTTGAAACAGCTTCGGGAAGCGATTAGAACTGGTTTAGACCGGTTTTAAGCAGCTACAAACCACTTTTAACTGGTTTAGACTGGTCTAAACTGTTTCAAACAGCTTCAGGAAGCGATTAGAACTGGTTTAGACTGGTTTTAAGCAGTTGCAAACAACTTTAGACTGGTTTAGACTGGTCTAAACTGGTTGAAACAGCTTTGGGAAGCGATTAGAACTGGTTTAGACCGGTTTTAAGCAGCTACAAACCACTTTAGAACTGGTTTAGACTGGTCTAAACTGTTTGAAACAGCTTCGGGAAGCGGTTAGAACTGGTTTAGACCGGTTTTAAGCAGCTACAAACCACTTTTAACTGGTTTAGACTGGTCTAAACTGGTTGAAACAGCTTCGGGAAGCGGTTAGAACTGGTTTAGACCGGTTTTAAGCAGCTACAAACCACTTTTAACTGGTTTAGACTGGTCTAAACTGGTTGAAACAGCTTCGGGAAGCGATTAGAACTGGTTTAGACCGGTTTTAAGCAGCTACAAACCACTTTTAACTGGTTTAGACTGGTCTAAACTGGTTGAAACAGCTTCGGGAAGAGCGGTTAGAACTGGTTTAGACCGGTTTTAAGCAGCTACAAACCACTTTTAACTGGTTTAGACTGGTCTAAACTGGTTGAAACAGCTTCGGGAAGCGATTAGAACTGGTTTAGACCGGTTTTAAGCAGCTACAAACCACTTTTAACTGGTTTAGACTGGTCTAAACTGGTTGAAACAGCTTCGGGAAGCGATTAGAACTGGTTTAGACCGGTTTTAAGCAGCTACAAACCACTTTTAACTGGTTTAGACTGGTCTAAACTGGTTGAAACAGCTTCGGGAAGCGATTAGAACTGGTTTAGACCGGTTTTAAGCAGCTACAAACCACTTTTAACTGGTTTAGACTGGTCTAAACTGGTTGAAACAGCTTCGGGAAGCGATTAGAACTGGTTTAGACCGGTTTTAAGCAGCTACAAACCACTTTTAACTGGTTTAGACTGGTCTAAACTGTTTGAAACAGCTTCGGGAAGCGGTTAGAACTGGTTTAGACCGGTTTTAAGCAGTTGCAAACCACTTTAGACTGGTTTAGACTGGTCTAAACTGGTTGAAACAGCTTCGGGAAGCGATTAGAACTGGTTTAGACCGGTTTTAAGCAGCTACAAACCACTTTTAACTGGTTTAGACTGGTCTAAACTGGTTCAAACAGCTTCGGGAAGCGATTAGAACTGGTTTAGACCGGTTTTAAGCAGTTGCAAACCACTTTAGACTGGTTTAGACTGGTCTAAACTGGTTGAAACAGCTTCGGGAAGCGATTAGAACTGGTTTAGACCGGTTTTAAGCAGCTACAAACCACTTTTAACTGGTTTAGACTGGTCTAAACTGGTTGAAACAGCTTCGGGAAGCGATTAGAACTGGTTTAGACCGGTTTTAAGCAGCTACAAACCACTTTTAACTGGTTTAGACTGGTCTAAACTGGTTGAAACAGCTTCGGGAAGCGATTAGAACTGGTTTAGACCGGTTTTAAGCAGCTACAAACCACTTTTAACTGGTTTAGACTGGTCTAAACTGGTTGAAACAGCTTCGGGAAGCGATTAGAACTGGTTTAGACCGGTTTTAAGCAGCTACAAACCACTTTTAACTGGTTTAGACTGGTCTAAACTGGTTGAAACAGCTTCGGGAAGCGGTTAGAACTGGTTTAGACCGGTTTTAAGCAGCTACAAACCACTTTTAACTGGTTTAGACTGGTCTAAACTGGTTGAAACAGCTTCGGGAAGCGATTAGAACTGGTTTAGACCGGTTTTAAGCAGCTACAAACCACTTTTAACTGGTTTAGACTGGTCTAAACTGGTTGAAACAGCTTCGGGAAGCGATTAGAACTGGTTTAGACCGGTTTTAAGCAGTTGCAAACCACTTTAGACTGGTTTAGACTGGTCTAAACTGGTTGAAACAGCTTCGGGAAGCGATTAGAACTGGTTTAGACCGGTTTTAAGCAGTTGCAAACCACTTTAGACTGGTTTAGACTGGTCTAAACTGGTTGAAACAGCTTCGGGAAGCGATTAGAACTGGTTTAGACCGGTTTTAAGCAGCTACAAACCACTTTTAACTGGTTTAGACTGGTCTAAACTGTTTCAAACAGCTTCGGGAAGCGATTAGAACTGGTTTAGACCGGTTTTAAGCAGTTGCAAACAACTTTAGACTGGTTTAGACTGGTCTAAACTGGTTGAAACAGCTTCGGGAAGCGATTAGAACTGGTTTAGACCGGTTTTAAGCAGCTACAAACCACTTTAACTGGTTTAGACTGGTCTAAACTGTTTGAAACAGCTTCGGGAAGCGGTTAGAACTGGTTTAGACCGGTTTTAAGCAGCTACAAACCACTTTAACTGGTTTAGACTGGTCTAAACTGGTTGAAACAGCTTCGGGAAGCGATTAGAACTGGTTTAGACCGGTTTTAAGCAGCTACAAACCACTTTTAACTGGTTTAGACTGGTCTAAACTGGTTGAAACAGCTTCGGGAAGCGATTAGAACTGGTTTAGACCGGTTTTAAGCAGCTACAAACCACTTTTAACTGGTTTAGACTGGTCTAAACTGGTTGAAACAGCTTCGGGAAGCGGTTAGAACTGGTTTAGACCGGTTTTAAGCAGTTGCAAACCACTTTTAACTGGTTTAGACTGGTCTAAACTGGTTGAAACAGCTTCGGGAAGCGATTAGAACTGGTTTAGACCGGTTTTAAGCAGTTGCAAACCACTTTTAACTGGTTTAGACTGGTCTAAACTGGTTGAAACAGCTGGTTTAGACGGTTTTAAGCAGCTACAAACCACTTTTAACTGGTTTAGACTGGTCTAAACTGTTAAACAGCTGAACTGGTTTAGACCGGTTTTAAGCAGCTACAAACCACTTTTAACTGGTTTAGACTGGTCTAAACTGGTTGAAACAGCTTCGGGAAGCGATTAGAACTGGTTTAGACCGGTTTTAAGCAGCTTGCAAACCACTTTAGACTGGTTTAGACTGGTCTAAACTGGTTGAAACAGCTTCGGGAAGCGATTAGAACTGGTTTAGACCGGTTTTAAGCAGCTACAAACCACTTTTAACTGGTTTAGACTGGTCTAAACTGGTTGAAACAGCTTCGGGAAGCGGTTAGAACTGGTTTAGACCGGTTTTAAGCAGCTACAAACCACTTTTAACTGGTTTAGACTGGTCTAAACTGGTTGAAACAGCTTCGGGAAGCGATTAGAACTGGTTTAGACCGGTTTTAAGCAGCTACAAACCACTTTTAACTGGTTTAGACTGGTCTAAACTGGTTGAAACAGCTTCGGGAAGCGATTAGAACTGGTTTAGACCGGTTTTAAGCAGTTGCAAACCACTTTTAACTGGTTTAGACTGGTCTAAACTGGTTGAAACAGCTTCGGGAAGCGATTAGAACTGGTTTAGACCGGTTTTAAGCAGCTTGCAAACCACTTTAGAACTGGTTTAGACTGGTCTAAACTGGTTGAAACAGCTTCGGGAAGCGATTAGAACTGGTTTAGACCGGTTTTAAGCAGCTACTTTTAACTGGTTTAGACTGGTCTAAACTGTTTCAAACAGCTTCGGGAAGCGGTTAGAACTGGTTTAGACCGGTTTTAAGCAGTTGCAAACCACTTTAGACTGGTTTAGACTGGTCTAAACTGGTTGAAACAGCTTCGGGAAGCGATTAGAACTGGTTTAGACCGGTTTTAAGCAGTTGCAAACCACTTTAGACTTGTTTAGACTTGTTTAAAGTGGTTGAAACAGCTTCGGGAAGCGATTAGAACTGGTTTAGACCGGTTTTAAGCAGCTACAAACCACTTTTAACTGGTTTAGACTGGTCTAAACTGTTTCAAACAGCTTCGGGAAGCGATTAGAACTGGTTTAGACCGGTTTTAAGCAGTTGCAAACCACTTTAGACTGGTTTAGACTGGTCTAAACTGGTTGAAACAGCTTCGGGAAGCGATTAGAACTGGTTTAGACCGGTTTTAAGCAGCTACAAACCACTTTTAACTGGTTTAGACTGGTCTAAACTGGTTGAAACAGCTTCGGGAAGCGGTTAGAACTGGTTTAGACCGGTTTTAAGCAGCTACAAACCACTTTTAACTGGTTTAGACTGGTCTAAACTGGTTGAAACAGCTTCGGGAAGCGATTAGAACTGGTTTAGACCGGTTTTAAGCAGCTACAAACCACTTTTAACTGGTTTAGACTGGTCTAAACTGGTTGAAACAGCTTCGGGAAGCGGTTAGAACTGGTTTAGACCGGTTTTAAGCAGCTACAAACCACTTTTAACTGGTTTAGACTGGTCTAAACTGGTTGAAACAGCTTCGGGAAGCGATTAGAACTGGTTTAGACCGGTTTTAAGCAGCTACAAACCACTTTTAACTGGTTTAGACTGGTCTAAACTGGTTGAAACAGCTTCGGGAAGCGATTAGAACTGGTTTAGACCGGTTTTAAGCAGCTACAAACCACTTTTAACTGGTTTAGACTGGTCTAAACTGGTTGAAACAGCTTCGGGAAGCGGTTAGAACTGGTTTAGACCGGTTTTAAGCAGCTACAAACCACTTTTAACTGGTTTAGACTGGTCTAAACTGGTTGAAACAGCTTCGGGAAGCGATTAGAACTGGTTTAGACCGGTTTTAAGCAGCTACAAACCACTTTTAACTGGTTTAGACTGGTCTAAACTGGTTGAAACAGCTTCGGGAAGCGGTTAGAACTGGTTTAGACCGGTTTTAAGCAGTTGCAAACCACTTTTGGTCTAAACTGGTTGAAACAGCTTCGGGAAGCGATTAGAACTGGTTTAGACCGGTTTTAAGCAGCTACAAACCACTTTTACTGGTCTAAACTGGTTGAAACAGCTTCGGGAAGCGATTAGAACTGGTTTAGACCGGTTTTAAGCAGCTACAAACCACTTTTAACTGGTTTAGACTGGTCTAAACTGGTTGAAACAGCTTCGGGAAGCGATTAGAACTGGTTTAGACCGGTTTTAAGCAGTTGCTACAAACCACTTTTAGACTGGTTTAGACTGGTCTAAACTGGTTGAAACAGCTTCGGGAAGCGATTAGAACTGGTTTAGACCGGTTTTAAGCAGCTACAAACCACTTTTAACTGGTTTAGACTGGTCTAAACTGGTTGAAACAGCTTCGGGAAGCGATTAGAACTGGTTTAGACCGGTTTTAAGCAGCTACAAACCACTTTTAACTGGTTTAGACTGGTCTAAACTGGTTGAAACAGCTTCGGGAAGCGATTAGAACTGGTTTAGACCGGTTTTAAGCAGCTACAAACCACTTTTAACTGGTTTAGACTGGTCTAAACTGGTTGAAACAGCTTCGGGAAGCGATTAGAACTGGTTTAGACCGGTTTTAAGCAGCTACAAACCACTTTTAACTGGTTTAGACTGGTCTAAACTGGTTGAAACAGCTTCGGGAAGCGATTAGAACTGGTTTAGACCGGTTTTAAGCAGCTACAAACCACTTTTAACTGGTTTAGACTGGTCTAAACTGGTTGAAACAGCTTCGGGAAGCGATTAGAACTGGTTTAGACCGGTTTTAAGCAGCTACAAACCACTTTTAACTGGTTTAGACTGGTCTAAACTGGTTGAAACAGCTTCGGGAAGCGGTTAGAACTGGTTTAGACCGGTTTTAAGCAGTTGCAAACCACTTTTAGACTGGTTTAGACTGGTCTAAACTGGTTGAAACAGCTTCGGGAAGCGATTAGAACTGGTTTAGACCGGTTTTAAGCAGTTGCAAACCACTTTAAACTGGTTTAGACTGGTCTAAACTGTTTCAAACAGCTTCGGGAAGCGGTTAGAACTGGTTTAGACCGGTTTTAAGCAGTTGCAAACCACTTTAGACTTGTTTAGACTGGTCTAAACTGGTTGAAACAGCTTCGGGAAGCGATTAGAACTGGTTTAGACCGGTTTTAAGCAGTTGCAAACCACTTTAGACTTGTTTAGACTTGTTTAAAGTGGTTGAAACAGCTTCGGGAAGCGATTAGAACTGGTTTAGACCGGTTTTAAGCAGCTACAAACCACTTTTAACTGGTTTAGACTGGTCTAAACTGTTTCAAACAGCTTCAGGAAGCGATTAGAACTGGTTTAGACTGGTTTTAAGCAGTTGCAAACAACTTTAGACTGGTTTAGACTGGTCTAAACTGGTTGAAACAGCTTTGGGAAGCGATTAGAACTGGTTTAGACCGGTTTTAAGCAGCTACAAACCACTTTAGACTGGTTTAGACTGGTCTAAACTGTTTCAAACAGCTTCGGGAAGCGGTTAGAACTGGTTTAGACCGGTTTTAAGCAGCTACAAACCACTTTTAACTGGTTTAGACTGGTCTAAACTGGTTGAAACAGCTTCGGGAAGCGGTTAGAACTGGTTTAGACCGGTTTTAAGCAGCTACAAACCACTTTTAACTGGTTTAGACTGGTCTAAACTGGTTGAAACAGCTTCGGGAAGCGATTAGAACTGGTTTAGACCGGTTTTAAGCAGCTACAAACCACTTTTAACTGGTTTAGACTGGTCTAAACTGTTTCAAACAGCTTCGGGAAGCGATTAGAACTGGTTTAGACCGGTTTTAAGCAGCTTGCAAACCACTTTTAGACTGGTTTAGACTGGTCTAAACTGGTTTAGACCGGTTGAAACAGCTTCGGGAAGCGATTAGAACTGGTTTAGACCGGTTTTAAGCAGCTACAAACCACTTTTAACTGGTTTAGACTGGTCTAAACTGTTTCAAACAGCTTCGGGAAGCGGTTAGAACTGGTTTAGACCGGTTTTAAGCAGCTACAAACCACTTTTAACTGGTTTAGACTGGTCTAAACTGGTTGAAACAGCTTCGGGAAGCGATTAGAACTGGTTTAGACCGGTTTTAAGCAGCTACAAACCACTTTTAACTGGTTTAGACTGGTCTAAACTGGTTGAAACAGCTTCGGGAAGCGATTAGAACTGGTTTAGACCGGTTTTAAGCAGCTACAAACCACTTTTAACTGGTTTAGACTGGTCTAAACTGGTTGAAACAGCTTCGGGAAGCGATTAGAACTGGTTTAGACCGGTTTTAAGCAGCTACAAACCACTTTTAACTGGTTTAGACTGGTCTAAACTGGTTGAAACAGCTTCGGGAAGCGGTTAGAACTGGTTTAGACCGGTTTTAAGCAGTTGCAAACCTTTAGACTTTTAGACTGGTCTAAACTGTTTAGACTTCGGGAAGCTAAACTGGTTGAAACAGCTTCGGGAAGCGATTAGAACTGGTTTAGACCGGTTTTAAGCAGTTGCAAACCACTTTAAACTGGTTTAGACTGGTCTAAACTGTTTCAAACAGCTTCGGGAAGCGGTTAGAACTGGTTTAGACCGGTTTTAAGCAGTTGCAAACCACTTTAGACTTGTTTAGACTGGTCTAAACTGGTTGAAACAGCTTCGGGAAGCGATTAGAACTGGTTTAGACCGGTTTTAAGCAGTTGCAAACCACTTTAGACTTGTTTAGACTTGTTTAAAGTGGTTGAAACAGCTTCGGGAAGCGATTAGAACTGGTTTAGACCGGTTTTAAGCAGCTACAAACCACTTTTAACTGGTTTAGACTGGTCTAAACTGTTTCAAACAGCTTCAGGAAGCGATTAGAACTGGTTTAGACTGGTTTTAAGCAGTTGCAAACCACTTTAGACTGGTTTAGACTGGTCTAAACTGGTTGAAACAGCTTTGGGAAGCGATTAGAACTGGTTTAGACCGGTTTTAAGCAGCTACAAACCACTTTAGACTGGTGTTTAGACTGGTCTAAACTGGTTGAAACAGCTTCGGGAAGCGGTTAGAACTGGTTTAGACCGGTTTTAAGCAGCTACAAACCACTTTAACTGGTTTAGACTGGTCTAAACTGGTTGAAACAGCTTCGGGAAGCGATTAGAACTGGTTTAGACCGGTTTTAAGCAGCTACAAACCACTTTTAACTGGTTTAGACTGGTCTAAACTGGTTGAAACAGCTTCGGGAAGCGATTAGAACTGGTTTAGACCGGTTTTAAGCAGCTACAAACCACTTTTAACTGGTTTAGACTGGTCTAAACTGGTTGAAACAGCTTCGGGAAGCGATTAGAACTGGTTTAGACCGGTTTTAAGCAGCTACAAACCACTTTTAACTGGTTTAGACTGGTCTAAACTGGTTGAAACAGCTTCGGGAAGCGATTAGAACTGGTTTAGACCGGTTTTAAGCAGCTACAAACCACTTTTAACTGGTTTAGACTGGTCTAAACTGGTTGAAACAGCTTCGGGAAGCGGTTAGAACTGGTTTAGACC
>NW_028325056.1:0-9217 GCF_052110815.1 Crocodylus siamensis | reverse complement strand
TGTAAATTCTGAGTTTCTGGAGAGGCAGACACACTTTGGAATTTGGATCGAGATCTCTGGGGTATCTGAGTGAGTATACGAATTCCCTTTGCCCAATCTGGTGTACGGATCTAAAACAAAGGATGTGTAAGTTTGCTGAGAAATTCTAGGCTTAGCTCTCATTGTAAATCATCTGTTGTTGAGATCTTTTTGGTATTTGGTGTGCATTGGGCGCATTTTTGTGGGCAAATGGGTACGAGTAGCTCTCGTGTAGAAAACAATATTGATACCCCTCTAAAAGTCTTATTACGTCATTTTAATAAATTTGCAAGGCCGGCCGATTATGGAATAAAAATGAAAAAAGGTGATTTAACTAAGTTTTGTCAACTCGAGTGGCCAACATTTGGGGTCCACTGGACCCCGAAAGGATCCTTTGTGCTAAAAGAAGTGATAGCTATCCAGGAAATTGTTATGCAAAATGGGTATTGGAATCAGTTTCCTTATATTGATTGTTGGTTGTGGGTGGTTCAAAATCAGCCACCTTGGATTAAGAGTTACTTAGCAAAGTCTCATGTGATGCTTGTTAAGAAAAAGGCTCGGGGGGGGCCGCCTGTACTTCCTGAGTCTAATGGGGGGGGGAATTCTGAATTGGCTGAGTACCGGACCCGTGCTCCGGTTGCCCTGTCGGGTAGCGAAGATGAGTCAGACGCCTCCTCGGCATCCAGTCCTTCTGCACCACCGCCCCCTCCCCTTAGAGAGACCACCACCGACGTACCAATGCATACCTAATGAGTTAGAGCGTGAGCCTCAGCCAAGTGCCTCATCTGAATCAGGAAATAAGGGTTATTATTTGCGCAAGCCTGTAGAGTCACAGCCGGTGTTGAACTGTCCAATGCGAGAGGTTATTGGGGAAGGAGGCACTGCAACTTTTGTCTACACCCCATTTAGCACTTCAGATTTATTTAACTGGAAAAATCAGAGCCCCTCTTTTCGTGAAGACCCTGAAAAGATGAGGGATTTGTTTCGATCTATTGGGCAGACTCATCGACCCACTTGGGCTGATGTCCAGATGATGCTCCAGACCCTCCTAACCCCGGAGGAGAGGAGATTAGTGTTAGGTACAGCAGAGCGTATTGCGGCAGCCAGAGTTGAGTCAGAGGGTGCTGCTGGTCGTACTCTGCGTGATACCTACCCGGTAGAAGAGCCGGGATGGGACAATCATACTGCAGAGGGCAGAGAGCTGAGTGCACGGTATTTGGGAATTATAGTGGAAGCAATGGGAAAGGCAGTGCCTCGGATTACCAATCTGTCTAAATTGTATGAGGTGAGACAGGGAAGAGAGGAGGATCCCTCAGCTTTCCTTGGGAGGCTGTATGAGGCGTTTCGCAGGTTTTCGGATCTGGATCCAGAAGCCCCAGATAACCAGCGCATGGTAAATCTTATGTTTATTGGTCAATCTGCTGCTGATATCTGTAAGAAGTTACAGAAAACTGAGGGAGGTGCTGGGAAACCGATTTCAGAGCTGGTGGAAATTGCATATAAGGTGTATGGGAATCGTGAGCAAGTGCAGGAGCGCAAGGAGGATAAAAAGGCTCAGCGACAGATGGCAGCACTAGCAGCTGCTATAACTGGAGGGAACGCTGGAAAGGCTGGGATACAGAAGAGGAAGGGAGAAAGAGTGGGAGCAGATGTTTGTGCTTATTGCAAGGAGAAAGGACACTGGAAGAGGGAATGCCCGAAGTTGAAGGAGAAGAGAGAGAGGGAACCGAGAGGTCACCTCATGTGGGCAGAAGACAAGGGTGAGGACTCAGAATGAAGGGGACAGAGATCTAAGACCACTACCCTTCGGGTTGGAGCCCGAGAAGATCCCATGGTAACCATTAGGGTTGGTGGCAAAAACTTTGAAGCCTTGGTGGATACTGGGGCTACATTTTCAATGATTCCAGAAAACCCCCCCTGTGCAGGAACTAGTGAACAGCATGTACTTGTAGAAGGGATTGAGGGAATGCAAACTCGACTCCCTGTTTGTAAACCACTCCTCACCAAGGTGGGGGACCATTTGCTCGAGCACTCCTTTGTGTATTCTCCAAGTTGCCCGGTTGCACTCCTTGGGCGGGACTTACTCACAAAATTGCAAGCTGAGATCTTTTTCAGAGACGATCAGATGGTGGTCCAGCTACCTGTCAAGCAGAGCTCGAACTATCAGATGGCTCTCCTGGAGGACCGACGCCCTGCAGTAAGTCCAGAAGATCACATAACCGGAGTAGACCCCTCGGTATGGGCTGATGGAACCCCTGCGCGAGCTAAGTTCGTCTCCCCGGTAAGGATCGTACTCAAGGATGGGGAGGGGCCCGTTCGGGTAAAGCAGTACCCACTCAGCCGAGCGGCCAGAGCTGGACTCAAGCCGTTAATAGAGAAATACAAGAGGTGCGGATGGCTAGTGGAAGGGTCCTCACCCTATAACACCCCCATCCTTGGAGTGCCAAAGGCAGATGGGGTCTCATACAGACTGGTCCAAGACTTACGGGCAGTAAATAAGAAGGTCCTTTCAGACCATCCTGTAGTCCCGAACCCACACACAATTTTGACACAAGTACCGGGGGAAGCTGAAATATTTTCAGTGCTAGATTTGAAAGATGCTTTCTTCTCTATTCCTCTTCACCGAGAGAGTCAAAAATTGTTTGCTTTTGAATGGGAGGATCCAGATACTTTCCATAAAGCCCAACTCATGTGGACAGTTCTTCCACAAGGATTTATAGCAGCCCCCCATATTTTCGGACTTGCCCTTCAGAAGGACTTGGAGGAGTGGAAGGGATCACACCCCGCAGTGACTCTCCTCCAGTATGTGGATGACCTGCTAGTTGCAAGCCCAAACTTGCAGCTCTGTGAGGAAGCCACCAGGTCACTCCTAAACACTCTGGGAAAAAAAGGATATAAAGTCTCTAGAGAAAAAGCCCAAATATGTCAGCCTGAAGTCACATTTTTGGGATATAAGCTCTCAAAAGGAGTCAGAGCCTTGAGTGCAGATCGCATACAGGCAATCCAAGGTCTAACCCCACCTAAGTCACCCAAGGAGCTGCGGGCATTCCTAGGGCTAACTGGGTTCTGTCGACTATGGATACCAGATTATGGCGGGAAGGCTAGACCACTGTACGAATCCCTGACTAAGGAGAGTCTCACTAAATGGAAATGGAATAAAGAAATGCAGCATGCCTTTGATCTGCTTAAAGCAGCATTAACCCAGCCCCCTGCCCTGGCCATCCCAAATAGTAAAAAGCCATATTGACTGTATGTTCATGAAAATCGAGGGGTTGCATCAGGGGTGCTGACACAGCCATCGGGCCCAACCTGGAGACCCGTGGGATATTACTCAAAGGTTCTAGATCCAGTTGCACTCGGGTGGTCAGCCTGTCTTCGGGCTGTGGCAGCCACAGCAGTGGTTGTTGAAGAAGCCCAGAAGATAGTCATGGGTGCGGATATGGAAATACTCACTCCTCATGGAGTTCCCCAGATCCTAGGGACTGAGGGAGGGAAATTTCTTAACCCCTCCAGACAATCACGGTAGGAGATATTTTTGCTCTCTAATCCAGGACTTACTTTCAAACATACTACAGCCTTAAACCCTGCAACCTTGCTGCCGGAGCCAGGGCAACCGACACATGACTGCCTTGAGGTCCTGAATCAGACCACGCAGGTGCGACCTGATCTTGCTGAGGACCCAATTGAAGGACCCAGATGTTGAATACTTTGTGGACGGCTCCAGCTCTGTCATCGATGGGAAGAGACGAACAGGATGTGCAGTGGTAACCTTGGATAAGGTAGTATGGAGGGAGTCATTGCCGAGCTCATGGTCGGCACAGGCCGCAGAACTTACTGCGCTCACCCGAGCATTACAGCTGGGGACAGACCAGCGAGTTAATATATACACTGACTCTCGCTATGCTTTTTCTACAGTCCATGCGCACGGACTATTGTGGAAAGAAAGGGGTTTCATTATGGCCTCTGGGAATAAGATTGCTAATGGCCCCCAGATTATCAAACTACTAGAGGCACTCCACCAGCCTAAAGAGGTAGCAGTCATTCATGTGCGGGCCCATGGGAAGGCTGCTGAGAAAAAGCATAAGCTTGGAAATGCAAAGGCTGATGCGGCAGCAAAGGAAGCTGCATTTATTGGGGGAGAAGCGGAAGAGGTATCCAAGCAGGCCATGTCCCATGCCATATGGCCATACGTTCAGGATTTAGTCCCACAGTATTCCCCTGAAGAAGATAAATTTGCACAGAAAGCTTGTGCAGAAAAGAACTCCCAGGGGTGGTGGATAGTACCAGGAGGGAAAGTCATGATACCCAGGCCATTACTTCGGGAGGTGCTGCAACAGCTCCATGCAAGAACCCATATGGGAGGTTTGGCCATGGGTGATCTAATGATCCGCCAAGCAGTAGCCCCAGGGCTATATGTAGAAGCTCAGCGCATTGCTACCAGGTGCATTACATGCCAGAAAGTAAACCCCCGAAGGAAACCCCCTGTGCCAATGGGAGGTAGACCCTGGGCAGCGTACCCTGGACAGGCATGGCAGATTGATTTTGCCGAGCTCCCACGGTCCGGACATCACGGGTTTTTACTTGTCATGGTAGACCAGCTCTCTGGTTGGGTCGAGGCTTGGCCCACCAGGACTGCCACTGCAGCTGCAGTAGTGAAGTATTTGTTACAGGAGATCATTCCCCGGTATTCCCTGCCTGAGTCCATCGAGTCGGATCAAGGACAACACTTTGTGGGAAGAGTGGTTCAAGAAGTCGCACAAGCTCTCAAGGTTACTTGGAAACTACACACACCATGGAGACCACAGAGTTCAGGACAAGTGGAACGCATGAATAGAACTTTAAAGACTTTGCTCACCAAAATCTGTATTGAAACACGCCTTAAGTGGCCTCAAGCATTGCCGCTAGCTCTTACTTGCATTCGAAACACTCCTCAACGGGGCCTCAAATTGACCCCATATGAAATTATGTTTGGCAAGCCGCCTCGAGTCTTACCTCCTGGGATGCGAGAAAATGTAACTTTTGAATTAGGTAATAGTGAGCTTCATACATATGTTATTGCCTTGCAGTCTGTCTTGTTTTCTCTTCACAGGTATGCAGCCTCCTTTCAGCGTCTGCCTTTAGATGTACCGGTACATGACTTCTCCCCGGGAGACTGGGTCTTGGTGCAGCGGTGGAAAAAGGAGCCTTTGACTGAGAGGTGGAGTGGCCCTTTCCAGGTACTTCTAACAACCCACACCGCTGTAAAGATTACTGGCCATGATCGTTGGATACACCACACCCGTGTGAAACGACATCCACAAGCGTCAGAGGACAACATCTCCCAAGACGAACTCACTCCGGAAGCTGAGTCGTCTTCGGAACAAGAAGCCAGCAAGTGGAGCTGTGAACCTACTGGTGATCTCCAAGTGCGCCTGAGACGGCTTAATCAAAGCTCAGAAAATTAGACAAGAAAGTAAAAGGGAAAATATGGTGGGAATCTTAATGTGCCTTGTTGTTATCTGCATAATGAAAGAAGCAGAATTGAGCAGCCTTAACCGCTGGCTCACACCCTCGCTTTCCCAAATTGCTCCCCCAGGGACAAATTTGTATGTTGATATGATGGAAAGAATTGCAGGTACTTTTAATCTTACCAACTGCTGGGCCTGTGGGGGGCTTCGGGAGGCCAGAGGCCAGTGGCCTTGGAGGGCTTTTCCTTTGGCCCCGAAATGGCTAGTAAGTAGTAAGGCAGATGTTAAGAGTACTAGTCAAAAATGGGATGAGAACCACAGTTGGGAACTTTCCCAAGTGGCGTTAGGAGAGTATTGCATCAGTAATAATGGTACAGGAAAAAGGTTGGGACACAGCCGTTGCATATGGACTTTAAAAGTAAGGTGGATGAACCTTACAAGATTAGAACGGCTTTATTATCCTAATAGCCCAGGGTATAATCGGCTAGTGTGGCAGCATCCCAATGGAACAATTGTGTGGTTTAATAAGTATTGGAGTGCCACAAATCAAAGTGATGATCGGACAGATTGTACAGACAAGCACCAGGATGGGCTATGGGAATGTTCCATGAAAGGAGGCCACGCAGTTGCTGGTCCTTTGGGTCCAGAAGGAGGCTTGGGGTTTCCCGAGATGCCCTATGGTTGGGCCCCTCCAAATGCCACCAATAGAGAAAATAGGGCCTTAAGAGGATACTATTGGATTTGCGGACGACGGGCCTATACAATACTACCACAGGGGTGGACGGGAACTTGCTATATGGGAGTAATTGTACCAGCTTTCTTTCTGTTACCGTCTGAGGTTGGAAATAAGCTAGGAGTCTCTTTGTATGATGATTGGAAAAGGGCCAAGAGAAGTATTGATGTAAGTTTGACACAGGGTAGCTCCCAAAAGTGGAAGAAGGATGAGTGGCCCCCTCAGAGGATTATTGAGTATTATGGACCAGCTACATGGGCTAATGATGGGAGTTGGGGATACCGGACACCAATATATATGCTGAATAGAATCATCCGGTTGCAGGCAGTCTTGGAAGTAATTACTAACCAGACCGCCACTGCTCTCGAGTTATTGGCCCGACAAAGTTCTCAGATGAGAGCAGCCATATACCAAAATTGGATGGCCTTAGACTATTTACTTGCAGAGGAAGGCGGAGTCTGCGGAAAGCTCAACCTTTCTAATTGTTGCCTCCAAATAGATGACAACGGGAAAGCAGTCTTAGAGATTGCCAAAGAGATTAGAAAAATAGCCCATGTACCAATACAAACGTGGGAAACCACATGGAATAAGGACTGGTGGTTTCAATTATTTGGAGGACCCTGGTGGAAAAAGGTAGGGTTTGTGCTTTTGTGTGCTCTAACTGGTTTGATTTTTATCCCTTGCCTTATTCCTTGTCTCACTAGATTGATAACCACCACGGTAGAAGGAATGCAGGTCGCAGCAGTCCCTCTAAAAGCACAGACTGCTGCAAAGGTCATGGTCCTCAGAAAAATTCCTCGTAATTATCTTGATATGCCCGAATGAAGTAAAGATCAGAAAGCATCTCGAGGGGGGATATTGTTAGAAATATTATTAAAAATGCATTATCAATAGCAGATTTAGAAAAAAAAAAAAAAAAACACAGCTGCTACCCCTCCTTGTCTCCTTAATGGGAGAGGGAAGGGGGGGGTTGGAAATTGAAGGGAAAAACCACCAAAGGCCCTTTGTACTAAGGTATCACTCCCTCTCTGTCCTGCAAATTTACTATCTCTTTGTTACACTAAATCACACTTTCTTTCATGACCCCACATTCCTAGGCTAAGATAAGAGCAAATGCCATTTTTGCCTTCAGGTTGAACCTTGAGTAACCTTGGGTCCCATCTACGCACGCGTGATAACCTAATGCATATTAAGCCTACCCGCCCCGCATACTTAAGTAGTTAATTATAATGCACATGGGACGTATGAAGCGACATGTTTACATATATGTTTGTATGAACCGGAAATGAGTTGTAAAAATTCCTCCTTCTACACACGTGGTCAGGAGAGAGGGGATAAAAGCCTGCTAATGATTGTGCTCGGGGGCAGAGGGATTTGATCTTTTGTCTTCTCCCTCTGACCCTATTTGCAAATATATACCTTTTGTGTTGCTAATAAAGTGTGTCTGAAGCTGAAAGTTTTTTCCACCTCCCGAGAAACGAACCACGATTTTTTTAATTCAACATACTGGAGTAGGTGGGGCAGGTCTGGAAGTAGTCAAGACCACAGGGTGCAGGGTGAAAACTGTGAAACCAGAGGACGCGCTCCTTCCCCTGCGGCGGCTGGCTCCCACTGCCGCCCAGCCCGGCGTTTTATAGTCCTGGCCTGCCCTCTTCTGCTTTTGGGTTGAAAGGGGCCGACCTGCCTGGTGGGGACCGGGCTCGGGCTCCCTGTTACACCCCTTAGTACTCACTGGAAAACGATCCTTCAGGCCTTTTAGAAAAAGTCTTCGTCAAGTAGAAAGCAAAGCTTGAAGCTTTTCCTTTTGAAGGATGGCACTCTTGAAGGTGCAGTGGCACAAAAGCAGGGGATTGAAATGGAGATGTAGCAGGCCAAATCCTGGGACCTTGAGCCCGCTAAGGTGTATTTGTCTCTGGCCCGGGTGTCTGTGCCTTGCAAGCTGTCCTAGTTAGGGCATGGAAAGAAAGAAAAACTAAGGCTTTTGAAGCCATGTTCTGCACCAGGAGTTGGCAACCCCCGGCACATGTACAAGGCACAGGAAGACATTTTGCATGACACGCTGGTGCACACTAGGGCTGTGCGAGGCTTGCACAGAGATCCGGGTCCCGAGAAGCTTCAGACGCTTCAGGGTGTGAAGCAGCACATCTGGGTCGAAGCACTGGCCTCATTGGGCTTCCCGAAGCGCTTCGGAGCCACCTTGGAGATCCGGTTACAGGGTATAATGGGGAAACAATCAAATATCTATAACTTTGTTGGTTTTTGTCTGATTTGCATGACTTTGCGGCTGTTGCAGTAATAGAGACGAGGTTCCCCCGCTCCAACCAGCTCCAGGGGGACCAGAGGAAGGAGCCACAGTGGGAGGCTGGTAGTGGTTGCAGGCCACCGTTCAGTGTTGCCCAAGTGCCCTCACTTCGGAAGCTGAGATTGCAGCCGCATTGCCCGGGTGCTCGCTTGTCGTGCCCAGGTCAGAGCCCCAAAGGCGCGGGAACGTGCACAGGAGTTCGGGCAGAGGAGCGCGCAGAAGGCGCCTGGGGGCTGGTCCGAGCCAGCGGCCTGAGCAGCAGCTGCTGAGACCAGGGAAGGACAAGAGGCAGCTCGCAGCCACGGCAGTGCCTCGCCGTGCCCGTCAGCTTCAGCTGCCCCGCACCGAGACCCCGCCGTGACAGAGCTCTGCCGCAGCATCTCAGGCCATGGCGGGGTGAGCTGGGGCCCCCGCTGCCGGGCACCAAGGCCAGGAGCAGGGGGAACAAGCAGGAGGAGCTAGCCCGCCTGCTCTGTGTGGGCAATATCCCCCGGGGGGGCGCGGGGGGCCGCGGTGCTGCGGGGGCAGGTGGCAGCACCAAGCATCTCTGGGGCGGGGCGCACCCGTGGGCAGTGCGGCTCCCAGGCCCAGAGCCGGGGGCTCAAGCCCCGGGAGGGCTGCCGGGCGGTGCTGGACTCCTAAGAGATCATGTTCGCACTCGAGCCTGGCCTTTTGGGCACCGCGCCGGGCCTCCTTCTCCACCATCTCCACCTGCAC
>NW_028325055.1:0-9218 GCF_052110815.1 Crocodylus siamensis | reverse complement strand
TAAAGTGGTTTGCAACTGCTTAAAACCGGTCAAAACCAGTTCTAATCGCTTCCCGAAGCTGTTTCAACCAGTTTAGACCAGTCTAAACCAGTTAAAAGTGGTTTGTAGCTGCTTAAAACCGGTCTAAACCAGTTCTAATCGCTTCCCGAAGCTGTTTCAACCAGTTTAGACCAGTCTAAAGCAGTTAAAGTGGTTTGCAACTGCTTAAAACCGGTCTAAACCAGTTCTAATCGCTTCCCCAAGCTGTTTCAACCAGTTTAGACCAGTCTAAACAAGTCTAAAGTGGTTTGCAACTGCTTAAAACCGGTCTAAACCAGTTCTAATCGCTTCCCGAAGCTGTTTCAAGCAGTTTAGACCAGTCTAAAGCAGTTTAAAGTGGTTTGCAACTGCTTAAAACCGGTCTAAACCAGTTCTAATCGCTTCCCGAAGCTGTTTCAACCAGTTTAGACCAGTCTAAACCAGTTAAAAGTGGTTTGTAGCTGCTTAAAACCGGTCTAAACCAGTTCTAATCGCTTCCCGAAGCTGTTTCAACCAGTTTAGACCAGTCTAAACCAGTCTAAAGTGGTTTGCAACTGCTTAAAACCGGTCTAAACCAGTTCTAATCGCTTCCCGAAGCTGTTTCAACCAGTTTAGACCAGTCTAAACCAGTTAAAAGTGGTTTGTAGCTGCTTAAAACCGGTCTAAACCAGTTCTAATCGCTTCCCGAAGCTGTTTCAACCAGTTTAGACCAGTCTAAACCAGTTAAAAGTGGTTTGCAACTGCTTAAAACCGGTCTAAACCAGTTCTAATCGCTTCCCGAAGCTGTTTCAACCAGTTTAGACCAGTCTAAACCAGTTAAAAGTGGTTTGTAGCTGCTTAAAACCGGTCTAAACCAGTTCTAATCGCTTCCCGAAGCTGTTTCAACCAGTTTAGACCAGTCTAAACCAGTTAAAAGTGGTTTGCAAC
Source organism: Crocodylus siamensis (assembly GCF_052110815.1). NCBI lineage: Eukaryota > Metazoa > Chordata > Crocodylia > Crocodylidae > Crocodylus > Crocodylus siamensis. Next base: position 8,273 of record NW_028325055.1, on the reverse strand, counting down.
TGCTTAAAACCGGTCTAAACCAGTTCTAATCGCTTCCCCAAGCTGTTTCAACCAGTTTAGACCAGTCTAAACCAGTTTAAAGTGGTTTGCAACTGCTTAAAACCGGTCTAAACCAGTTCTAATCGCTTCCCCAAGCTGTTTCAACCAGTTTAGACCAGTCTAAACCAGTTTAAAGTGGTTTGCAACTGCTTAAAACCGGTCTAAACCAGTTCTAATCGCTTCCCGAAGCTGTTTCAACCAGTTTAGACCAGTCTAAACCAGTTAAAAGTGGTTTGTAGCTGCTTAAAACCGGTCTAAACCAGTTCTAATCGCTTCCCGAAGCTGTTTCAACCAGTTTAGACCAGTCTAAACCAGTCTAAAGTGGTTTGTAACTGCTTAAAACCGGTCTAAACCAGTTCTAATCGCTTCCCGAAGCTGTTTCAACCAGTTTAGAGCAGTCTAAAGCAGTTTAAAGTGGTTTGAAACTGCTTAAAACCGGTCTAAACCAGTTCTAATCACTTCCCGAAGCTGTTTCAACCAGTTTAGACCAGTCTAAACCAGTTAAAAGTGGTTTGTAGCTGGTTAGAACCGGTCTAAACCAGTTCTAATTGCTTCCCGAAGCTGTTTCAACCCGTTTAGACCAGTCTAAACCAGTCTAAAGTGGTTTGCAACTGCTTAAAACCGGTCAAAACCAATTCTAATCGCTTCCCGAAGCTGTTTGAAACAGTTTAGACCAGTCTAAACCAGTTAAAAGTGGTTTGTAGCTGATTAAAACCGGTCTAAACCAGTTCTAATCGCTTCCCGAAGCTGTTTCAACCAGTTTAGAGCAGTTTAAAGCAGTTTAAAGTGGTTTGCAACTGCTTAAAACCGGTCTACACCAGTCCTAACCGCTTCCCGAAGTTGTTTCAGCTAGTTTAGACCAGTCTAAACCAGTTAAAAGTGGTTTGTAGCTGCTTAAAAGCGGTCTAAACCAGTTCTAATCGCTACCCGAAGCTGTTTCAACCAGTTTAGACCAGTCTAAACCAGTTTAAAGTGTTTTGCAACTGCTTAAAACCGGTCAAAACCAGTTCTAACCGCTTCCCGAAGCTGTTTCAACCAGTTTAGACCAGTCTAAACCAGTTAAAAGTGGTTTGTAGCTGCTTAAAACCGGTCTAAACCAGTTCTAATCGCTTCCCCATGCTGCTTCAACCAATTTAGACCAGTCTAAACCAGTTAAAAGTGGTTTCTGGCAAGTGCTTAGAACCGGTGCTTAGAACCGGTCTAAACCAGTTCTAATTGCTTCCCGAAGCTGTTTCAACCACTTTAGACCAGTCTAAACCAGGCTAAAGTGGTTTGCAACTGCTTAAAACCGGTCTAAACCAGTTCTAATCGCTTCCCGAAGCTGTTTCAACCAGTTTAGACCAGTCTAAACCAGTCTAAAGTGGTTTGCAACTGCTTAAAACCGGTCAAAACCAGTTCTAATCGCTTCCCGAAGCTGTTTGAAACAGTTTAGACCAGTCTAAACCAGTTAAAAGTGGTTTGTAGCTGCTTAAAACCGGTCAAAACCAGTTCTAATCGCTTCCCGAAGCTGTTTCAACCAGTTTAGACCAGTTTAAACAAGTCTAAAGTGGTTTGCAACTGCTTAAAACCGGTCTAAACCAGATCTAATCGCTTCCCGAAGCTGTTTCAACCAGTTTAGAGCAGTCTAAAGCAGTTTAAAGTTGTTTACAACTGCTTAAAACCGGTCTAAACCAGTTCTAACCCCTTCCCGAAGCTGTTTCAACCAGTTTAGACCAGTCTAAACCAGTTAAAAGTGGTTTGTAGCTGCTTAAAACCTGTCAAAACCAGTTCTAATCGCTTCCCGAAGCTGTTTCAACCAGTTTAGAGCAGTCTAAAGCAGTTTAAAGTGGTTTGCAACTGCTTAAAACCGGTCTAAACCAGTTCTAATCGCTTCCCCAAGCTGTTTCAACCAGTTTAGAGCAGTCTAAAGCAGTTTAAAGTGGTTTGCAACTGCTTAAAACTGGTCTAAACCAGTTCTAATCGCTTCCCCAAGCTGGTTCAACCAGTTTAGACCAGTCTAAACCAGTTAAAAGTGGTTTGTAGCTGCTTAAAACCGGTCTAAACCAGTTCTAATCGCTTCCCGAAGCTGTTTCAACCAGTTTAGACCAGTCTAAACCAGTTAAAAGTGGTTTGCAACTGCTTAAAACCGGTCTAAACCAGTTCTAATCGCTTCCCGAAGCTGTTTCAACCAGTTTAGACCAGTCTAAACCAGTTAAAAGTGGTTTGTAACTGCTTAAAACCGGTCTAAACCAGTTCTAATCGCTTCCCCAAGCTGTTTCAACCAGTTTAGACCAGTCTAAACCAGTTAAAAGTGGTTTGCAACTGCTTAAAACCGGTCTAAACCAGTTCTAATCGCTTCCCGAAGCTGTTTCAACCAGTTTAGACCAGTCTAAACCAGTTAAAGTGGTTTGCAACTGCTTAAAACCGGTCTAAACCAGTTCTAATCGCTTCCCGAAGCTGTTTCAACCAGTTTAGACCAGTCTAAACCAGTCTAAAGTGGTTTGCAACTGCTTAAAACCGGTCAAAACCAGTTCTAATCGCTTCCCGAAGCTGTTTCAAACAGTTTAGACCAGTCTAAACCAGTTAAAAGTGGTTTGTAGCTGCTTAAAACCGGTCAAAACCAGTTCTAATCGCTTCCCGAAGCTGTTTCAACCAGTTTAGACCAGTCTAAACAGTTAAAAGTGGTTTGCAACTGCTTAAAACCGGTCTAAACCAGTTCTAATCGCTTCCCGAAGCTGTTTCAACCAGTTTAGAGCAGTCTAAAGCAGTTTAAAGTGGTTTGCAACTGCTTAAAACCGGTCTAAACCAGTTCTAATCGCTTCCCGAAGCTGTTTCAACCAGTTTAGACCAGTCTAAACCAGTTAAAAGTGGTTTGTAGCTGCTTAAAACCGGTCTAAACCAGTTCTAATCGCTTCCCGAAGCTGTTTCAACCAGTTTAGACCAGTCTAAACCAGTTAAAAGTGGTTTGCAACTGCTTAAAACCGGTCTAAACCAGTTCTAATCGCTTCCCGAAGCTGTTTCAACCAGTTTAGACCAGTCTAAAGCAGTTAAAAGTGGTTTGCAACTGCTTAAAACCGGTCTAAACCAGTTCTAATCGCTTCCCGAAGCTGTTTCAACCAGTTTAGACCAGTCTAAACCAGTTAAAAGTGGTTTGCAACTGCTTAAAACCGGTCTAAACCAGTTCTAATCGCTTCCCCAAGCTGTTTCAACCAGTTTAGACCAGTCTAAACCAGTTAAAAGTGGTTTGCAACTGCTTAAAACCGGTCTAAACCAGTTCTAATCGCTTCCCCAAGCTGTTTCAACCAGTCTAAAGCAGTAAAGTGGTTTGCACTGCTTAGTCTAAACCAGTTCTAAAAGCTGGTTTGTAAACCAGTTAAAGTGGTTTGCAACTGCTTAAAACCGGTCTAAACCAGTTCTAATCGCTTCCCGAAGCTGTTTCAACCAGTTTAGACCAGTCTAAACCAGTTAAAAGTGGTTTGCAACTGCTTAAAACCGGTCTAAACCAGTTCTAATCGCTTCCCGAAGCTGTTTCAACCAGTTTAGACCAGTCTAAACCAGTTAAAAGTGGTTTGTAGCTGCTTAAAACCGGTCTAAACCAGTTCTAATCGCTTCCCGAAGCTGTTTCAAGCAGTTTAGAGCCAGTCTAAAGCAGTTTAAAGTGGTTTGCAACTGCTTAAAACCGGTCTAAACCAGTTCTAATCGCTTCCCGAAGCTGTTTCAACCAGTTTAGACCAGTCTAAACCAGTTAAAAGTGGTTTGTAGCTGCTTAAAACCGGTCTAAACCAGTTCTAATCGCTTCCCGAAGCTGTTTCAACCAGTTTAGACCAGTCTAAAGCAGTTTAAAGTGGTTTGCAACTGCTTAAAACCGGTCTAAACCAGTTCTAATCGCTTCCCGAAGCTGTTTCAACCAGTTTAGACCAGTCTAAACCAGTTAAAAGTGGTTTGTAGCTGCTTAAAACCGGTCTAAACCAGTTCTAATCGCTTCCCGAAGCTGTTTCAACCAGTTTAGACCAGTCTAAAGCAGTTTAAAGTGGTTTGCAACTGCTTAAAACCGGTCTAAACCAGTTCTAATCGCTTCCCGAAGCTGTTTCAACCAGTTTAGACCAGTCTAAACCAGTTAAAAGTGGTTTGTAACTGCTTAAAACCGGTCTAAACCAGTTCTAATCGCTTCCCGAAGCTGTTTCAAGCAGTTTAGACCAGTCTAAAGCAGTTAAAAGTGGTTTGCAACTGCTTAAAACCGGTCTAAACCAGTTCTAATCGCTTCCCCAAGCTGTTTCAACCAGTTTAGACCAGTCTAAACCAGTTAAAGTGGTTTGCAACTGCTTAAAACCGGTCTAAACCAGTTCTAATCGCTTCCCGAAGCTGTTTCAAGCAGTTTAGACCAGTCTAAAGCAGTTTAAAGTGGTTTGCAACTGCTTAAAACCGGTCTAAACCAGTTCTAATCGCTTCCCGAAGCTGTTTCAACCAGTTTAGACCAGTCTAAACCAGTTAAAGTGGTTTGCAACTGCTTAAAACCGGTCTAAACCAGTTCTAATCGCTTCCCGAAGCTGTTTCAACCAGTTTAGACCAGTCTAAAGCAGTTAAAAGTGGTTTGCAACTGCTTAAAACCGGTCTAAACCAGTTCTAATCGCTTCCCGAAGCTGTTTCAACCAGTTTAGACCAGTCTAAACCAGTCTAAAGTGGTTTGCAACTGCTTAAAACCGGTCTAAACCAGTTCTAATCGCTTCCCGAAGCTGTTTCAAGCAGTTTAGACCAGTCTAAAGCAGTTAAAAGTGGTTTGCAACTGCTTAAAACCGGTCTAAACCAGTTCTAATCGCTTCCCCAAGCTGTTTCAACCAGTTTAGACCAGTCTAAACCAGTTAAAAGTGGTTTGCAACTGCTTAAAACCGGTCTAAACCAGTTCTAATCGCTTCCCCAAGCTGTTTCAACCAGTTTAGACCAGTCTAAACCAGTTAAAAGTGGTTTGCAACTGCTTAAAACCGGTCTAAACCAGTTCTAATCGCTTCCCGAAGCTGTTTCAACCAGTTTAGACCAGTCTAAACCAGTTAAAAGTGGTTTGCAACTGCTTAAAACCGGTCTAAACCAGTTCTAATCGCTTCCCGAAGCTGTTTCAACCAGTTTAGACCAGTCTAAACCAGTTTAAAGTGGTTTGCAACTGCTTAAAACCGGTCTAAACCAGTTCTAATCGCTTCCCGAAGCTGTTTCAACCAGTTTAGACCAGTCTAAACCAGTTAAAAGTGGTTTGTAGCTGCTTAAAACCGGTCTAAACCAGTTCTAATCGCTTCCCGAAGCTGTTTCAACCAGTTTAGACCAGTCTAAACCAGTTTAAAGTGGTTTGCAACTGCTTAAAACCGGTCTAAACCAGTTCTAATCGCTTCCCGAAGCTGTTTCAACCAGTTTAGACCAGTCTAAACCAGTTAAAAGTGGTTTGCAACTGCTTAAAACCGGTCTAAACCAGTTCTAATCGCTTCCCGAAGCTGTTTCAACCAGTTTAGACCAGTCTAAAGCAGTTTAAAGTGGTTTGCAACTGCTTAAAACCGGTCTAAACCAGTTCTAATCGCTTCCCGAAGCTGTTTCAACCAGTTTAGACCAGTCTAAACCAGTTAAAAGTGGTTTGTAGCTGCTTAAAACCGGTCTAAACCAGTTCTAATCGCTTCCCGAAGCTGTTTCAACCAGTTTAGACCAGTCTAAACCAGTTAAAGTGGTTTGCAACTGCTTAAAACCGGTCTAAACCAGTTCTAATCGCTTCCCGAAGCTGTTTCAACCAGTTTAGACCAGTCTAAACCAGTTAAAAGTGGTTTGTAGCTGCTTAAAACCGGTCTAAACCAGTTCTAATCGCTTCCCGAAGCTGTTTCAACCAGTTTAGACCAGTCTAAACCAGTTAAAAGTGGTTTGCAACTGCTTAAAACCGGTCTAAACCAGTTCTAATCGCTTCCCGAAGCTGTTTCAACCAGTTTAGACCAGTCTAAACCAGTTAAAGTGGTTTGCAACTGCTTAAAACCGGTCTAAACCAGTTCTAATCGCTTCCCGAAGCTGTTTCAACCAGTTTAGACCAGTCTAAACCAGTTTAAAGTGGTTTGCAACTGCTTAAAACCGGTCTAAACCAGTTCTAATCGCTTCCCGAAGCTGTTTCAACCAGTTTAGACCAGTCTAAACCAGTTAAAAGTGGTTTGTAGCTGCTTAAAACCGGTCTAAACCAGTTCTAATCGCTTCCCGAAGCTGTTTCAACCAGTTTAGACCAGTCTAAACAGTCTAAAGTGGTTTGCAACTGCTTAAAACCGGTCTAAACCAGTTCTAATCGCTTCCCGAAGCTGTTTCAACCAGTTTAGACCAGTCTAAACCAGTTTAAAGTGGTTTGCAACTGCTTAAAACCGGTCTAAACCAGTTCTAATCGCTTCCCGAAGCTGTTTCAACCAGTTTAGACCAGTCTAAACCAGTTAAAAGTGGTTTGTAGCTGCTTAAAACCAGGTCAAAACCAGTTCTAATCGCTTCCCGAAGCTGTTTCAACCAGTTTAGAGCAGTCTAAAGCAGTTTAAAGTGGTTTGCAACTGCTTAAAACCGGTCTAAACCAGTTCTAATCGCTTCCCGAAGCTGTTTCAACCAGTTTAGACCAGTCTAAAGCAGTTTAAAGTGGTTTGCAACTGCTTAAAACTGGTCTAAACCAGTTCTAATCGCTTCCCCAAGCTGTTTCAACCAGTTTAGACCAGTCTAAACCAGTTAAAAGTGGTTTGTAGCTGCTTAAAACCGGTCTAAACCAGTTCTAATCGCTTCCCGAAGCTGTTTCAACCAGTTTAGACCAGTCTAAACCAGTTAAAAGTGGTTTGCAACTGCTTAAAACCGGTCAAAACCAGTTCTAATCGCTTCCCGAAGCTGTTTCAACCAGTTTAGACCAGTCTAAACCAGTTAAAAGTGGTTTGTAGCTGCTTAAAACCGGTCTAAACCAGTTCTAATCGCTTCCCCAAGCTGCTTCAACCAATTTAGACCAGTCTAAACCAGTTAAAAGTGGTTTCTGGCTGCTTAGGTCTAAACCAGTTCTAATGCTTAAAACCGGTCTAAACCAGTTCTAATCGCTTCCCGAAGCTGTTTCAACCAGTTTAGACCAGTCTAAACCAGTTAAAGTGGTTTGCAACTGCTTAAAACCGGTCTAAACCAGTTCTAATCGCTTCCCGAAGCTGTTTCAACCAGTTTAGACCAGTCTAAACCAGTCTAAAGTGGTTTGCAACTGCTTAAAACCGGTCAAAACCAGTTCTAATCGCTTCCCGAAGCTGTTTCAAACAGTTTAGACCAGTCTAAACCAGTTAAAAGTGGTTTGTAGCTGCTTAAAACCGGTCAAAACCAGTTCTAATCGCTTCCCGAAGCTGTTTGAAACAGTTTAGACCAGTCTAAACCAGTTAAAAGTGGTTTGTAGCTGATTAAAACCGGTCTAAACCAGTTCTAATCGCTTCCCGAAGCTGTTTCAACCAGTTTAGAGCAGTTTAAAGCAGTTTAAAGTGGTTTGCAACTGCTTAAAACCGGTCTACACCAGTCCTAACCGCTTCCCGAAGTTGTTTCAGCTAGTTTAGACCAGTCTAAACCAGTTAAAAGTGGTTTGTAGCTGCTTAAAAGCGGTCTAAACCAGTTCTAATCGCTACCCGAAGCTGTTTCAACCAGTTTAGACCAGTCTAAACCAGTTTAAAGTGTTTTGCAACTGCTTAAAACCGGTCAAAACCAGTTCTAACCGCTTCCCGAAGCTGTTTCAACCAGTTTAGACCAGTCTAAACCAGTTAAAAGTGGTTTGTAGCTGCTTAAAACCGGTCTAAACCAGTTCTAATCGCTTCCCCATGCTGCTTCAACCAATTTAGACCAGTCTAAACCAGTTAAAAGTGGTTTCTGGCTGCTTAGAACCGGTCTAAACCAGTTCTAATTGCTTCCCGAAGCTGTTTCAACCACTTTAGACCAGTCTAAACCAGGCTAAAGTGGTTTGCAACTGCTTAAAACCGGTCTAAACCAGTTCTAATCGCTTCCCGAAGCTGTTTCAACCAGTTTAGACCAGTCTAAACCAGTTAAAGTGGTTTGCAACTGCTTAAAACCGGTCTAAACCAGTTCTAATCGCTTCCCGAAGCTGTTTCAAGCAGTTTAGACCAGTCTAAACCAGTTAAAAGTGGTTTGTAACTGCTTAAAACCGGTCTAAACCAGTTCTAATCGCTTCCCCAAGCTGTTTCAACCAGTTTAGACCAGTCTAAACCAGTTTAAAGTGGTTTGCAACTGCTTAAAAC
>NW_028325054.1:0-9219 GCF_052110815.1 Crocodylus siamensis | reverse complement strand
CAGGGAGACCAAGGGCAGGGGCCGCCTCATGGCTCCCGCTCCGGCGGGGTCGGCGCCGGCAAGCGTCCCGGGTGCTGGGATGCATCAGCAATCTCCTTGCCCCGGCGGGAGCCGCCCGGGCACGGAGGCAAGGCGCTAGCCAATCGCACGGCGACCCGGGGAGCTGAGCACTCCCAATTTGTGATATTTTCAGCTGATATCATGAGGGGGCGAGGCGGGGCGGGGGGGAGGCAGAGAGGAAAGCATTTGTCTCTTGAAGGAAAATGTTCCCTAGCTCACACATGCGCTGAGAGCTCATCACACTCGAGGTGTGGCAGGAAGCCACCTTTGTTTATTCCCAAAATCTCTGCTCTGTGACAATGTGATTAGGATGGGCCCAGCAGAGGAGACTCACCTTTACCCTAAACCTTTACCTACCTTTAGGTAACATGAGCTGGCTACACTCCTGAGGCAGGGGGGAAACCTGCTCCCTCTGCCTACATGACTGGTATCAGCTACCTGGGTGAGGGGCACCTGCCTCATGGGGTAGAGTCTGCCCGGCAACTAGTGATGTATTTCAAATCGGTTGGCCGACAGCCAATAGGTGCTGGCCTCCATTGGACCAGGTGATTTTTTTTTTTTTTTTTTTTATTAAAAACATTTTATTAGTAAAAGCTGTCACTATGAAACACATTAAGAAAAAGTACAAGTAAACAAAATGCACCTGAGGTTTCACAAAGTTAATAGAAACTCACTTTTACAAATTTTCCTAACATTCACAGAACAAATAAAATCACTTGTGACTTCCTGAAAACCCATCTAGAAATCATTTAACTTGTTTCTTATATAATTGCAAGTACCCTCACTCACTCTTGGAGCCCCTTCTCCATTTTATCACAGGGTAAAAAACAAAAACAGGCACTATTAAACACATTGTTGAACCAGAATCCCACCTTATTACATAATATTCACATATTCAACGTCGCAATCGACCTGCTGAAGGCCCCCCCCACCCTTTCTGGCAAATATGCTGTCCCTTAAACTATCCTATGCCTACACGGGGCTGAAACAAACCTCTGAAGTCCAGCCCTTCCCAGGGCGTTGTATCCCTTCCTTGCGTTCTCTGCTTTCCTCTTCCTCTATAGAAATACAACTCGTGCATAGCTAATTGCAGACACTCTATCGTTGAAAAGCACGAGCCCTTTAGTGCTAGGAGGGAACGCACTTTCCAAATTGCTACTTTAATACATGTGACAAGCACCCTCACACCCCATGACCCATCCGTCCCCTCTGTCAAACCATAGAGCACGTTTTCACTCGTGATCCCCGTTGCCTTCCCTGTCTCCTTCAAGAAAGCCCCTGCCCTCCCCCACACCTTCTGTGCATAAAAACAACCCCACAAAACATGCGCCACGGACTCAGGTTCGTCACAAAGTTCTCTTGGGCACTTGGGGGACCGTGTGAGTCCCCATCGATATAGTACTTGTCGCACTGGCAGTGCGTTTCTCACGGCCCTCCAGGCCAGCTCCTCGTGCTCCCCTTTCCATTCCTTCCCCACCAACCCTCTCCACACCCTGCTGACCTTGTCCGTGCTCAACTCTCCGACATCAGCCATTCTCTGCTTCCCCCTGAGGAACTTGAGGACTTTCCTGGCATCCGCCAGTCCTTCCATCCCTAACCCTGCCAAGCCTTCCCTGGCCACAAAGGATCCAAGGCGTGCGTAAGGGAGTGACATCCGCCAAGCCCACGCCCCCCGCCACCCGCTCCCAAACAGTCCCAGCCTCTGTAGGAGCCTTCCCCCCCAGAAAACACAAAGGTTAGAAACCGGTCCCGCTGCGCCCCTCGCTTCCCTCACGACCATCTTCAGAAAGTGCACGTAAACAAAAACCTCTATATTCGGGAGAGCCCATCCCCCCAAGCCCTCTTCCTTATATACCTCTGTCCTGGCCACCTTCTCTGTCTTCCCCCCCCAAAAGAAGAGGCACAATGCCCGCTGGACCCGCCGGGCCTGTAGCCAGGACGGGGGGTACGCCATCGCCGTGTACAAGATCTTTGGCAACAGGCACTGTTTGATCACTTGCACCTTTCCCCTTGCGGATAAATGCCGGGTGCTCCACAGCCCCACCGTCTGGTTGACTCTCGTCTCTAACACTTCCCAAGCCCGCTTCCCTTTTCCATGGGTATCCATCCACACACCCAGGATTTTCAGTTCCTCCCTTTCCACCCTCAATCCAAATTTCCCCAAATCCCCCCAGTTCCCAACCGCCAGGACTACGCTCTTGTCTGTGTTCACTCTCGCTCCAGATACCTCCCCAAACTCCGTAGCGTGCTTCACCACTCTTTCTAAGGACACCTCGTCCCGCACCACGCATGTCACGTCGTCCATGTACAGGAGGACTTTTAATTCCCCGCCCCTCGGCACTCGAACACCGCTGATCTCCCTATCTCTTCGAATTCGTTGTGCCAGCGGCTCAATGGCGCAAACAAAGAGCCCCGGCGACAGCGGGCACCCCTGCCTCACCCCCGAATCCACTGCAAAGGCTTCTCCCAGGAAGCCCCTCACCAGCACCCTGCTCGTTGCCCTCCCGTACAGCGCCCGCAGCCACCCCACAAATTCCCCCGGCATCCCCATGCCTGCCAGAACCCCAAACAGAAACTCGTGCCCGATGCTGTCGTACGCCTTTTGCAGGTCCAGACTCGCCACTATCGTGTTCCACTTCCGGTCGGTAATGTACGACAGCGTATCCCGGAGCAGCCAGTGTGCGTGTGTCGTCCGCCGCCCCCCCACCACGCACATTTGTTCCCCGCCCAGCACCTGCGGTAACACCTCCCCCATCCTTGTCGCTAGGATCTTGGCAAATAATTTATAATCCGAATTCAGCAGGGTGATCGGCCTCCAGTTCTTAATGTCTTCCCGTCCCCCTTTCTTATAGATCAAGACCACGACTCCCTGGGCAAAGCCCTCCCCTACCTGACCCCGATCCATCATTTCCTTAAACAGGGCCAACAGGTCCCCCTTCACTAAATCCCAAAACTTCCCATAAAATTCCACCGGGATCCCATCGCCTCCCGGGGTCTTCTTTAAAGGCATTGTCCTCAAGACCCCCAGCATCTCGGTTTCCGTCAATTCCTTTATCAGCCCCTGTCTCCCGTCTTCCCCCACTTTGGCTTCCAAACTCCCCACCAGCCCCTCCAGGTCTTCTCGCCTCCCCGTTTTCCTACGAAACAAATCCCCGTAGAACCTAGTCACCTCCCGCAATACCCCATCCACGGCCTCCACCCTCCCTCCCTCGGCCGTGCGGACCGCCCCCATCACCCGCTTCTTCCTTCTCACCCGCAAGGCGAAAAACCTGCCCCATTCCTCTCCTTCCTCCACCCACTCCGCCTTGGCCAGGAACATCCGCTCCTGCATCCTGGTCCGGAACCAATTTTTCACTCCCTCCCTCGCCCTTTCCCATTCTCCCTGGACCGCTGCCCCCTTCTTCCGCTCTTCCCACAACCTTTGCACTTCCCCTTGTAAACGCACTAACTCCTTCTTCCTCTGCCACGCCCGCTTCCTCCCCACCGCGGTGAACCACTCTCGCACGCGTTGCTTGATTTCTGCCCACCAGTCCCACCGTGTTGGAAAAAGGGGCTGTAAGGATTGCCACTGGCGATACGCCCTTTCAAAGGCCATGCATTCCTCTGGGTCGTCCAGTAAGGACACATTTAATTTCCACACCCCTCTGCCCTGTTTCAGCCCCTGCCCGATGCCCACTTCCACCCACAGCACACGGTGGTCCGAGAAGCTGACGTCTATCAGTCGCTTGCCACGGATTGCCAGTCCCTCCGACACCAGCACAAAATCGATTCTCGATTGGCCCCGCCCACCGGGATCCACTCTGGTAAAGACTCCTGTCCCTGCCCAAATATCCTGGAGCCCCTCATCTTGAATCCACCCTCGCAACCACTTCCCTGTACTATCCATCCCGACTCTCTCCCCAACCCCTACCCGCCCACCCTCTTCAAGTATGCAATTGAAATCCCCCATCACGATCCGCGGCCCTCCACCCCCCACACACATCCCCATTTTGCGGAAGAAACGCACCCTCTCCGTTCTCTCGGCCGGGGCGTAGACGTTGTACAACGTCACCTCCACGCCCTCCACCTCAACCACTGCCTTTTGCAGTCGCCCTTCTTCCAGGACCTGCTGCCCTTTGATTTTCAAATCCTGCTCCCTCATCAAGAACCCTACTCCTGCCGCTCGATTCTCATTTGAGCCCCCCCACCACGACGGTCCCACCTCCCAGCGCTTCTCCAGATAGCCATAATTTCTCCCCCAGGGGATCCCACACTCCTGTAGGCCTAACACCTGTGCGTCCAGACCTCGTAAGGTGCTATACATTGACTCCCATCTCTGCCTCCCATATACACTTCTTACATTTAAGGATGCTATCGTCAACGCCATCATGGCTATTTTTCAGGCAAGGCCTACCTCGTTAAACATCCGATCCGCTACTGGGATCTGAGCTGTCTTCCCCCACTTTCCGCATCCCCGTGGCCCTAGCCAGATGTTCGATAGCAGTCGGGCTGAGGTAGCCACAAACATCCGCCCTCCCAGACTCCTCAACCTCTCGTCCCTCCACCAGCAGTTTCCTGCTCTTCCCCTTGTCTCCTTTCTGTGCAGTCCCTTCTGTCCCCCGTACCGTTCCCCCTTCCTCCTCTAGTCTCTTTTTCATAGGTTTAACCCTCCGCTTCTTCTTTCTTTTTACAGGGGAGGGTTCTTTCCCCTTCTCCCCAGACAGGTCCAAGTCCATGGTTGCCGAATCCGATTCGTGTGCCCCTTCTCCTGCTGTCTCGCTCTGCTCCTCCTCCATGTGTTCCTCTCCTCCCGACTCCAAAAGCTGGTCAGCCGCCTCGATCATGTCGTGCCTCTGCTCCGCTTCCGGTGTTTCCTCCACTAGGAAGGTGTCTACATCTAGGTTGGTGGACTCCTCCTCCTCTGGCTTTTCTTTATCCCTCTCCTTTACTGCGTGTGACTCTCGGGCTTTGTTCGCGTAGGACACAGGGCACTGGCGCTGCAAGTGTCCCTCACCTCCACAAACGGCACATTTCAGTTCCTCTTGACAGGCCTGCGCCCGGTGCCCCCTGCCGCCACACCTGTAGCAAACTGTCAGGCTACAGAAGGCAGCCAGGTGCCCCGCCAAGCCGCACCTGCTACACAGTTTCGGCTGGCCATGATAAGTCACGTATCCACGGTAGGGCCCTATGGACACGACAGAGGGCAGGTGTCTCACCCCGCCGGGGTGTCTAGGGTCTTCGTCCAGGAGGACTCTGGCTCTCCATGCCCCGGTCCAGATTTGCCACTGATCCAGGACCCGCTGAATATCCAGGATCTTTTCGACCCGCCCCTCCAGCCACCTTCTGACATCTGCATGCTCTAGGTCATCTGTATACATTTTAAAATATAAAACTCTCTCCCGTGCCTTCTGGCCTGCTTCAAAATGCAGACCCCGTAAGTCCTCCTTGTCTGCTACTTCCGCGTAGCGGGCCCAGAAGGCAGCGTACGCCTCTCGCCTCCAAAAGGTGATATTCCAGTGGCGGAAGTTATCAAAAGCCACCACGCAACTTAAATCTTTAGGGTTCACACGCAACTCTTCAAAAAGTACCCTGGTCATAAAGTCTGCTCTCAACATAGTTGTTTCTCCTTTGACCCCTTCTGGAGTCAAAGTGGCCTTGACCCGCAGCTTCAGCGTTCTTCGGGGGTCTCCTTCTTCCCACAAACAATAGGAAGGTTCCGGGCCCTTCCGGGCAGCTTTACTGCTCTCTGCAGAGCTCCGCCTCCCTTCCGGCAGTGGGACCGCCCCCTCTCTAGAATCTTCCTGCCCAGCAACATTCCCACTCTTCCTCTCCGACGACACCACCTTGCCTCTGCGGCCCACCGTGGACCAGTCCCCAACCACCTCCGATGCCATGCCGCCAGGACGCTCACCAGAAACGCTCTTCATTCTCGAAGCCAACAGCATCTTAGATGAAACACTTGCTGATCCATACTCTTCAAGAATCAAGGCTTGCTTCCGCGCCGCTGCCTCCAACAACCCAGCCTCTTCGTCCTGCTCCACCACCTCCATGCCTCCAGCAAGTCAGCAGTCACACCACTTCACAGCTCATAGTACCCTCCCGACAGGAGAGAGCTCGTCTAGGACTTCACGCTGCTTCCCTTGGGGAGCTCGCCTACGTGGTCACGCTGCTTCCCCTGCCAGGTAAGTATATAAGTTAAGACTGCCCAGGAGGAGGGGACAGCAGCCATGCGGGGGACTCAGAGGAGCTTTACCATCTGAAACTGGTAACTCATGAGCAAGGAAGGCCTGCCTCCAGAGGGAATCTCCAGCAGCCTCGGGATGATGCTTGTGAGTAAGCCACTCAAGATCTGATTAGATATCTAGCTGGCAGTAACTCAGATGCGTGATCAAAAGGCTACCTCAGCCAGACTGTTTTGCTCCATGGGATTTCTATGATATTGCTCTATCCTGTACCCTATTTTCACCCTACCCCTGTAATGAATAAAGTTCTCCTTTGTGACCGGTGTAAAAGACTTATTGAGGGGTGGGTCTAAATTATGCCTGAGAGATGCCTTAGGTCTGCGGACTAATGGAGACTATACATTTTGCCCCCAGACTTGGGGAAGTGCCCCAAGTGCCTATACTGGGTCGAGTACCCGTAGGACAGTAGGCCTGTGTTTCCCTGAGGACACAGGGTTGCAGTCCCTTCTCTGGGTGGTGGCAGCTTACATTACCCACAGGCTAGCGAGTGTGCTCCAGGAAGGGGGCCAGCCGGACGTGAGGGGCCCCTAGGGAGGCACTCGGAGCCTGGAAGGTGGTCGGGCTCAGGGAGGTGGGTGGCTCAGCGCAGGAGCGCCCCCTACTGGCCCGCCACACGAGGGACCCTCCACCTTAAGCCATTATGCACGCCCTTCAGCCTCGGGGGATGACTGAGAGGTGCAGGACTGGGGGAGGGGACAAGGGAGCGGGGAGAAGGAGTGACAGGTTCCAGGGAGAGGGAGCCGTGGGGTGGGAGCCCGCGTGCGGGACCGTGCGGACAGACGAGGAGCTGCCGGCCCGGGCTGCAGGGGCAGGCGGGCGGGCGGCGCTGGCTGCCGCTGCGAGCGGCGCCCGGTGCGTTGGGCAGAGAACAGGCCGGCGGAGGGCAACGCTCAGACCCGGTGACTCCGGCTGGTGGGTGTGGCGAAATGCCGGGCTAGCGGCTCCGGCACCGCTTAGGGGAGCCGTGGGCTTTGCGGAGTTGTGTGAGCGCGCAGCTTGTGGGGCGGGATTGAGGTAGCTCTTAGCCGCCCTCGAGGTTCGCCGAGTTGGCACAAGTAGACGACTTAGAGTAAGTAGTTAGTGTCTCTTAATCTATAGGGTGTCCGTTGGTTCACGAGGTTCCAGAGCCAGCCCTTGCGTTCCAACAGTGGAACAAGTCCAAAGCTAGGTGCGGCTGCCGACTCCTTAAGTCCCAGAACTGGTCAACGGCTCATTGATATGGAATGTTAGTCATAAAAGTTATTACGGAGTAGATATAGAGTAAAATAAAAAGATTTATTCACTCACCTGGCCTCACCCTCTTACAAGTAAGAGGGGAGGCCGGTTGGAACGAAGTTGCAGTAAATACAAGTATAGCGAGCGTAGGTATGCTGTCTAAGCTACGATGAGAGGCAGTCGAGAAGCGGAGTCTCCGATGTTTCTTCAGTTACAGTATGCCGGATACTAAAGGGGTCTGTTGGTTCACGGGGTTCCAGAGCCAGCAGCTGCCGACTCCGTAGTCCCAGAACTGGTCAACAGCTCATGAATGGGATACTCTATAGGGTGTCCGTTGGTTCACGAGGTTCCAGAGCCAGTCCTTGCGTTCCAACAGTGGAACAAGTCCAAAGCTAGGTGCGGCTGCCGGC
Organism: Crocodylus siamensis; assembly: GCF_052110815.1. Lineage (NCBI taxonomy): Eukaryota > Metazoa > Chordata > Crocodylia > Crocodylidae > Crocodylus > Crocodylus siamensis. The sequence goes on along the minus strand of NW_028325054.1, from coordinate 1,313 downwards.
TCCTTAAGTCCCAGAACTGGTCAACCGCTCATAATTGGGAAACACAAAGCAATACTGTAACACAGTGAATCGTTGTCAGTTGTCGGATTTCTGAGGCCTTTATCTTCGCTGGGATACGCCCAGGCGGGGAGGCTGAGAACCGGTCTGCGGGGTGATCAGGCCCACAGAGTTTTCCAGTTGTCGTCTCTGCTGCTTCCTGCTTTTTGCCTCTTTTATAAATGTTTGTTGGACTGCCTCTATGACACTAACTATAGTATACAGATAGGATAATTTTCTTTTACATAATTATTGCTAGGCAGATTTTCTACATAAGTTTCATTTCTGCAAAAATGACACTTTTAGATAAGAAATGAAATTTACAGAATGCGCATGTGTAGCTTAATGCCAGTGGAGAAAAGTACAAAGCATTCATTTTGATTAACAGTCCACTTCAAGGTTACATAAATGTGAAAGTGCCGCGTGGCAGTTACACAAAAAAAAGAGAAAATAATATAAAGTCTTTGCTAAAAACTATAAGACAGTTACAGTGGGAACGGAGAGGAGGTGGGTGACCTCCTCCGAGGGGCCCTGCAGGAACTACTGGGAAGTCCGGTAAGTGCCGGATGAAGCACAGGCCATGGCGGCGCGGTCCACTTTGCGGCACACCAGCGCCTCGGGGCTCTGACGCTCAGGCTTTGCAGCAGGAGACTGGAGGGGAACCAAACGGCAGCGGTTAGGAAAGCCTGCCCTTCCACCCAAGCTTATCCCACCTCAGGTCCTGGGGCAATGCTTTCACTGCATGAACGACCTTGAGCCAGGGGTGCCGTTTATGTAAAAGCCGAGCCTGCTCCTGTCTCTCCTCTCTTATTGTATAAGGGTAGTTACTGCTCTTCCCCGAATATCCTCCTCATCTTAGAGGAATAGGCTCAACCATCCTGAATGGAGACAGAGCAGCAAAATCCCTGGCAGTGGCAACTTGCCTTTTCTTTACACCTGCCGAAAATTGTCCATGCCTGCTTTGGATATGGAAGAAGGCAGCATATTCCGACCTGCTATAAATGAGGGTGGTGATGTTGGTATCAGGAGGCTAGAAGCCCAGCTGGTAGAAATCAGCATCACTCCAGTAGCGTGGGTGAGGCCAAACCCCTTTCACACCCATGCTGACTTGGTGATGTTTTTCATAGTAACCAGTATGCCCTGGCTGAAGAAGTCTGTGAAGCTGGTGGGTGTCACACAGATGGCATTCAGAGTGTCTTGAGTTGTGCAGACGAGGCTCTGGCACACGAGGCTCTGGCACTGGTCGGGCAGACTCTGGGGCCCTTCAGAGCTTGCCA
>NW_028325053.1:0-9246 GCF_052110815.1 Crocodylus siamensis | reverse complement strand
GCCACATTCACTTGCCTGGGGTTGATCTGGTGGCTGCAAGGCCCCATTCACTTGCAGGGAATTGACCTGGTGCCTGCAAGGCCCCATTCACTTACCTGGGGTTGACCTGGTGGCTGCAAGAACCAATTCGCTTGCCTGGGATTGACCTGGTGGCTTCAAGGCCCCATTCACTTATCTGGGGTCCACGTGGTGGCTGTAGGGTCCCAAAGGCTTATAGCGGGCTGACCTGTTGACTGCAAGGACCCATTCATTAGCATTGGGTTCACCTGTTATCTCGGAAGACCCCATTCTCTTACCTGGGGTTGACCTGATGGCTGCAAGGCCGCATTCACTTGCATTGGCTTGACCTGGTGTCTGCAAGGCCCCATTCGCTTGGATTGGGTTAGCCTGGTGGCTGCAAGAACCCATTCGCTTGACTGGGATTGACCTGGTGTCTACAAGGCCCCATTCACTTACCTGGCGTGGACCTGGCGGATGCAAGGCCCCATTCACCTGCGCTGGTTTGACCTGGTGGCTGCTAGGCCCCATTTGCTTACCTGGGTGTGACCTGGTTTCTGGAAGTCCCCATTCGCTTACGTGGGGTTGACATGGTGGCATCAGGGCCCCATAGGCTTGCCTGGGGTTAACCTGGTGGCTGCAAGGCCTCATTCACTTGGATTGGGTTGATCTGGTGTCTGCAAGGCCCTGTAGGATTGCCTCAGTTACACCTGGTGTCTGCAAGGACCCATTCGCTTGCAGGGGGTTGACGTGGTGTCCGCAAATGCCACATTCACTTGCCTGGGGTTGACCTGGTGGCTGCAAGGCCCCATTCACTTGCAGGGAATTCACCTGGTGCTTGCAAGGCCCCATTCACTTGCATTGGGTTGACCTGGTGGCTGCAATGCCCTGTAGCCATGGCTGAGTGACACCAGGTGGCTGCAAGGCCCCATTTACTTGCCTGGGGTGGACCTGGAGTCTGCAAGGCCCCGTAGGCTTGCTTGGGGTTGACCTGGTGGCTGCAAGGCCCCTTTTGCTTGCCTGTGGTTGACCTGGTGGCTGCAAGGCCCCATTCGCCTGCCTGGGGTTGACCTGGTGGCTGCAGGGCCCCATAGGCTTGCAGGGTTTTGACCTGGTTGCTGCAATGCCCCTTCCCTTGCATTGTGTTGACCTGATGGCTGAAAGGCCCTTTCGCTTGCATTGGGTTCACCTCGTGTCTGTAAGGCCCCATTCGCTTACCTGGGGGTGCCCTAGTGTCTGCGAGGCCCCATTCGCTTGAATTTGGTTGACCTGGTGGCTGCAAGGCCCGATTAACTTAAATGGGGTTTATCTGGTGGCTGGAAGGCCCCATAGGCTTGCCTGGGGTTTACCTGGTGGCTGCAAGGCTCCATTCACTTGCCTGGGGTTGACCTGGTGGCTGCACTGCCCCATAGGCTTGCAGGGCTTTCACCTGGTGGCTGCAAGGCCACATTCTCTTGCCTGGGGTTGACCTGGTGGCTGCAAGGCTCCTTTCGCTTGAATTGGGTTCACCTGGTGTATGGAAGGCCCCGGAGGCTTGCTCCAGGTTGACCTGGTGACTGCACGGCCAATTCATTTAAAAGGGATTGACCAGGTGGCTGGAAGGCCCCATTTGATTACTTGGGGTTGACCTGGTGGCTGCAAGACACCATTCACTTAAATGGGGTTGACCTGGAGGCTTCAAGGCCCCATTCGCTTCCCTGGGGTTGACCTGGTGGCTGGAAGGCGCCATTCGCTTGGATATGGTAGACCTGGTGTCTGTAGAGCCCCGTAGGATCGCAGGGGGTTGACTGGGTGGCTGCAAGGCCCTTTCACTTGCATTGCATTGACCTGGTGGCTGCAATCCCCTGTAGCCTCGCCTGAGTTCCAGCTGGTGGCTGCAAGGCCCCATTCACTTGCCTGGGGTTCACCTTGTGGCTGCAGGACCCCATAGGCTCGCATGGGGTTGACCTGGAGGCTGCAAGGCCCCATTCGCTTCCCTGGGCTTGACCTGGTGGCAACAAGGCCCCATTCACTTAAATGGGGTTGACCTGGGGGTTTCAAGGCCCCATTTGATTACTTGGGGTTGACCCGGTGGCTGCAATGCCCGATTCACTTAAATGGGGTGACCTGGTTGCTGCAAGGCCCCATACGATTACTTGGGGTTGACCTGGTGGCTGCAAGGCCCTATTCACTTACCTGGGGTTGACCTGGTGGGTGCAAGGCCCCATTCACCTCCCTGGATTAGACCTGGTGGCTGCAAGGCCCCATTCCCTTGTGTGGGGCTGTCCTGGTGGCTGTAAGGCCCCATCCGCTTGCATTGGGTTGATCTCGTGACTGCAAGGCCCCATTGACTCACCTGGGGTTGACCCGGTGGCTGCAAGGCCCCATTTACTTCCATAGGGTTGACCTGGTAAGTGAAAGGCCCCATTCAATTGCCTTGGGTTCACCTGTTGCCTGCAAGGCCTCATTCGCTTGCAGGGGTTTGACCTGGTGGCTGCTGGGCCCCATTCGCTTGCATTGGGATGACGTGGTGTCTGCAAGGCCCCATCCGCTTACCTGCGGTTGACCTGGTGGCTGCAAGGCCCCATTCACTTACCTGGGGTTTACCTGGTGGCTGCAAGGACCCTTTCAGTTGCATTGGGTTGACCTGGTGTCTACCAGGCCCCGTAGGCTTGCCTGAGTTACACCTCTTGGCTGCAAAGCCCCATTAAGTTACCTGGGGTTGAACTGTTGGCTGCAAGGCACCATTCACTTGTCTGGGGTTTACCTGGTGGCTGCAAGGCCCCTTTCGCTTGCCTCGGGTTGACCTCGTGCCTGCAGGCCCCTTTCGCTTCCCTCGGGTTGACCTGGGCTCCAAAGTCCCCTTAGGCATGCCTGGGGTTGACCTGGTGGCTGCAGGACCCCATAGGCTTGCAGGGGTTGGACGTGGTGGTGGCAAGGCCACATTCACTTGCCTGGCGTTGACCTGGTTGATGCAATGCCCCATTCGCTTGCATTGGGATGACCTAGAGTCTGTAAGGCCCCGTAGGCTTGCTTGGGTTTGACCTGGTGCCTGCAAGGCCCCTTTTGCTTGCCTGGTGTTGACCTGGTGGCTGCAAGGCCCCATTCGGTTTAATGGGGTTGACCTGGTGCCTGCAAGGCCCCATTCGGTTCTCTGGGGTTGACTCAGTGGCTGCCAGGCCCCATTCGCTTACTTGGGGTTCACCTGGTGGCTGCAAGGCCCCATTCTCTTGGACTGGGTTTACCTGGTGTCTGCAGCGCCCCGTAGCCTTGTCTAGTTACACCTGGTGGCTGCAAGGCCCCATTCGCTTGCAGGGGGTTGACCTAGGGGCTGGAAGGCCCCATTCGCTTCCATTGGTTTGACCTGGAGGCTGCAAGGCCCAATTAGCCTACCTAGGGTTGACCTGATTGCTCCAAGGCCACATTCGCTTTGCTCGGGTGGACCTGGTGGCTGCAAGGCCCCATTCGCTTGCATTGCGTTCACCTGCAGGCTGCAAGGCCCCATTCGCTTACCTGGGGTTGACCTGGTGGCTCCAAGGCCCCATTCGCTTGCCTGGTTTTGACCTGGTGGCTGCAAAGCCCATTCGCTTATGTGGGGTTCACCTGGTGGCTGCAAGGCCCCATTCGCTTGCATGGGGTTGACCTGGTGGCTGCAAGGCCCTATTCTCTTGCCTGGGGTTCACCTAGTGGCTGCAGGGCCCCATAGGATTCCAGGGGGTTGACCTGGTGGCTGCAAGGCCCCATTCGCTTACCTGGGGTTGACGTGGTCTCCAGGAGTCCTCCTAGGCATGCCTGGGGTTGACTTGGTGCCCAGATTCGCTGCCGCTTGGGGTTTCACTCCCAAACAACCACCGGGAGTGCAGACGCAGGACCCACACAACCCCCAGGGCTTAAGCCTCCATCAAGTGCCCCCACACCAGAGCTTAAGCCTCCAAGGAGTGCCCCCCGCACCTGGGCCAGGCCCCATATGCTTGCCTGGGGTGACCTGGTGGCTGCAAGGACCCATTCACTTGAATTGGGTTGACCTGGTGGCTGCAAAGTCCCATAAGCTTACCTGGGGTTGACCTGGTGGCTCCAAGGCCCCATTCGCTTGCACTGGTATGACCTGGTGGCTGCAAAGCCCATCCGCTTACGTGGGGTTGACCTGGTGGCTGCAAGGTCCTATTCTCTTGCCTGGGGTTCATCTGGTGTGTGCAGGGCCCCATAGGCTTGCAGGGGGTTAACCTGGTGTCTGCAAGGCCCCATGCGGCTACCTGGGGTTGACGTGGTCGCTGCAAGCCCCCATTCGCTGACCTGGGGTTGACCTGGTGGCGGTAAGTACCCATTAGTTTGCATTGGGTTGTCCTGGTGTGTGCAAGGCCCCATTCGCTTACCTCGGATTGACCTGGTGGCTGCAAGGCCCCTTTCACTTACCTGGGGTTCACCTGGTGGCTGCAGGGCCCCATAGGCTTGCACGGGGTTGACCTGGTGGCTGCAAGGCCCCATTCGCTTACCTGGGGTTGACCTAGTGGCTGCAAGGCCCCATTCGCTTGCAGGGGTTTGACCTGGTGGGTGCTGGGCCCCATTCGCTTGCATTGGGATGACCTGGTGTCTGCAAGGCCCAGTAGGCTTGCCTGGGCTTCACCTGGTGGCTGCAAGGCCCCATTCGCTTGCATTGGGTTGACCTGGTGGCTGCAAGGCCCCATTCGCTTTAATGGGGTTGACCTGGTGGCTGCAAGGCCCCATTTGCTTGCCTGGGTTTGACCTGGTGGCTGCAAGGCCCCATTCGCTTTAATAGGGTTGACCTTGTGGCTGCAAGGCCCCATTCGATTACTTGGGTTTGACCTTTTGGCTGCAAGGCCCCATTCGATTACTTGGGGTTGACCTGGTGGCTGCAATGCCCCTTTCACTTTCATGAGGTTGACCTGGTGGCGGCAGGGCCCTATAGGATTGCAGGGGGTTCATCTGGTGGCTGCAAGGCCCCATTAGCTTACCTGGGGTTGACCTGGTGGCTGCAAGGCCCCATTCACCTCCCTGGGGTAGGCCTGGTGGCTGCAAGGCCCCATTCACTTGTGTGGGGTTTGTCCTGGTGAATGTAAGGCCCCTCCGCTTGCATTGCGTTGACCTGGTGGCTGCAAGGCCCCATTGACTCACCTGGGGTTGTCCTGGTGGCTGCAAGGCCCCATTCACTTGCATAGTGTTGACCTGGTAGCTGCAAGGACCCAGTCAATTGCCTTGGGTTCACCTGTTGGCTTCAAGGCCCCATTCGCTTGCAGGGGTTTGACCTGGTGGCTGCTGGGTCCCATTCGCTTGTATTGGGATGAAGTGGTGTCTGCAAGGCCCCATCCGCTCTACCTGGGGTAGACCTGGTGGCTGCTAGGCCCCATTCACTTGCGTGGGGTTGTCCTGGTGGCTGTAAGGTTCCATCCGCTTGTATTGGGTTGACCTGGTGGCTGAGGGGCCCCATTGACTCACCTGGGGTTCACCTGGTGGCTGCAAGGCCCCATTCAATTGCCTTGGGTTCACCTATTGGCTGCAAGGCCCCATTCGCTTACCTGGGTTTGACCTGGAGGCTTCAAGGACCAATTCGCTTCCCTGGTGTTGACCTGGTGGCTGGAAGGCCCCATTCGCTTGGATATGGTTGACCTGGTGTCTTTAAGCCCCGTAGGCTTGCGTGAGCTACACCAGTTGGCAGCAAGGCACCATTCGCTTGCCTGTGGTTAAACTGGTGGCTGCTAGGCCCCAGTCGCTTGCAGGGGTTTGACCTGGTGGCTGCAAGGCACCATTCACTTACTGGGGGTTCACCTGGTGGTTGCAGGACCCCATAGGCTTGCAGGGGGTTGACGTGGTGGCTGCAAGGCCCCATTAGCTTGCATTGGGTTGACCTGGTGGTCCCAACGCCCCATTCACTTACGTGGGGTTCACCTGGTGGCTGCAGGGCCCCTTGGCTTGCAGGGGGTTGACCTAGTGGCTGAAAGGCCCCATTCGCATACCTGGGGTTGACCTGGAGGCTGCCAGGACCCATTCGCTTGCCTGGGGTGAACCTGGTGGCTGCAAGACCCCATTCACTTACCTGGGGTTCACCTGCTCGCTTCAGGACCCCCTGGCTCACAGGCGGTTGACCTGGTGGCTGAAAGGCCCCATTCGCCTGCTTTGGGTTCACCTGGTGTCCGCAAGGCCCCATTTGCTTACCTGGGGGTGACCTAGTGTCTGCAAGGCCCCATTCGCTTCCATTGGGTTGACCTGGTGGCTGCAAGGCCCTATTAACTTAAATGGGGTTGTCCTGGTGGCTAGAAGGCCCCATAGGCTTGCCTGGGGTTGAGCTGGTGGCTGCAAGGCTCCATTCACTTGCCAGGGGTTGACCTGGTGGCTGTAGTGCCCCATAGGCTTGCAGGGCCTTCACCTGGTGGCTGCAAGGCCACATTCTCTTGCCTGGGGTTGATCTAGTGGCTGCAAGGCCCCTTTCGCTTGCCTGGGGTTGACGGGGTGTCTGCAGGGCCCCGTAGGCTTGCCTGAGTTCCACCTGGTGGCTGCAAAGCCCCATTCGCTTGCAGGGGATTCACAAGGTGGCTGCACGGCCACATTCACAAGCCTGCGGTTGACGTGGTGGCTGGAAGGCCGCATTCACTTGCAGGAGTTGACCTGGTGGCTGCAAGTCCCCATTGGCTTGCATTGTGTTGACCTGGAGGCTGCAAGGCCCCATTAGCTTACCTGGGGTTGACCTGGTGGCTCCAGGGCCCCATTCGTTTGCCGGGGGTTGACCTGGTGTCTCCAAGGCCCCATTTGTTTACCTGGGATTGACCTGGTGGCTGCAAGGCCCCTTTCACTTACCTGGGGTTCACCTGGTGGCTTCAGGGCCCCATAGGCTTGCAGGGGGTTGACCTGGTGTCTGCAAGGCTTCCATTCGCTTACCTGGGATTGACCTGGTGGCGGCAAGTACCTATTCGCTTGCATTGGGTTGACCTGGTGGCTGCAAGGCCCCATTCGGTTACCTGGGATTGACCTGGTGGCTGCAAGGCCCCTTTCACTTACCTGGGGTTTACCTGGTGGCTGCAGGGCCCGATAGGCTAGCAGGGGGTTGACCTGGTGTCTGCAAGGCCCCATTCGCTTACCTGGGGTTGACCTGGTGGCTGCAAGGCCCCATTCGCTTATCTGGGGTTGACTTGGTGGATGGCAGGCCCCATTCGCTTACTTGGGGTTCACCTGGTGGCTACAAGGCCCCATTCGCTTGGACTGGGTTTACCTGGTTTCTGCAACGCCCCGTAGCCTGTCTAGTTACACCTGGTGGCTGCAAGGCCCCATTCGCTTGCAGGGGCTTGACCTGGGGGCTGCAATGCCACATTCACAAGACTTTGGTTGACCTGGTTGCTGCAAGGCCACATTCGCTTTGCTCGGGCTGACCTGGTGGCTGCAAGGCCCGATTCGCTTGCATTGTGTTCTCCTGGAAGCTGCAAGTCCCCATTAGCTTACCTGGGGTTGACCTGGTGACTCCAAGGCCCCATTCACTTGCCGGGGGTTCACGTGTTGGCTGCAAAGCCCATTCGCTTACGTGGGGTTCACCTGCTGGCTACACGGCCCCATTCGCTTGGACTGGGGTTACCTGGTTTTTCCAAGGGAACGTAGCCTTGCCTAGTTACACCTGCTGGCTGCAAGGCCCCATTTACTTGCAGGGGGTTGATCTGGGGGCTGCAATGCCACATTCACTAGCCTGGGGTTGACCTGGTGGCTGCAAGGCCCCATTCGCTTCCATTCGGTAGACCTGGAGGCTGCAAGGCCCCATTAGCTTGCCTGGGGTGACCTGGTGGCTGCAAGGACCCATTCACTTGCATTGGGCTGACCTGCTGTCTGCAAGGCCCCGGAGGCTTGCTGCAGTTACAACTGATGGCTGCAAGGCCCCATTCAGTTGCCCTGGGGTAGACCTGGTGGCTTCAAGGCCCTGTTCAGTTGCCTGGGGTAGACCTGGTGGCTTCAAGGCCCTGTTCTCTTGCCTGGGGATGACCTGGTGGCTGCAAGGCCCCATACTCTTGCTTGTGGTTGACCTGGTGCTTGAAAGGCCCCATTCGCTTGCCCGGGGTAGACGTGGCAGCTGCCAAGTCCCATTCGCTTACCAGGGGTTGACCTGGTGGCTGCAAGGACCCATTCACTTGCCTGGGTATGACCTGGTGGCTACAAGACCCCGTAGGCTTGCCTGAGTTACACCTGGTGGCTGCAAGGCCCTTTGGCTTGCATTGGCTTGACCTGGTGGCTGGAAGGCCCCATTTACTTACCTGGGGTTCACCTGGTGGCTACAAGGCCCCATTCGCTTGCAGGGGGTTGACCTGGGGGCTGCATTGCCACATTCACAAGCCTGGGGTTGACCTGGTGGCTGCAAGAGCCCCATAGGCTTGTCTGAGTTAAGGCCCCACCTGATGTCTGGTGGCTTGCAAGGTGTCTGCAAGGCCCCATTCACTTGCAGGCGGTTGACCTGGTGACAACAAGGCCACATTCACAAGCCTCGGGTTGACCTGGTGGCTGCAAGGAAGCATTCACTTGCAGGGGTTGACCTGGTGTCCTGCAAGGCCCCATTCGCTTACCTGGGGTTGACCGGGTGGCTGCAAGGCCCCATTCGCTTACCTGGGGTTCACCTGGTGGCTGCAGGGCCCCATAGGCTTGCAGGGGGTTGACCTGGTGTCTGCAAGGCCCCATTCGCTTACCTGGGGTTGACCTGGTGGCTTGAAGGCCCCATTCGCTTACCTGGGGTTGACCTGGTGGCTGCAAGGCCCCATTTCCTTGCCTGGGGTTCAGCGAGTGGCTGGAAGGCCTGATTTGCTTACCTGGTTTTGAGCTAATGGGTGCAAGGCCCCATTCGCTTGCCTGGGGTTCACCTGGGCACCAAAAGTTCCCCTAGGCATGCCTGGCATTGACATGGTCGTTGCAGGGCCCCATAGGCTTGCAGGGGGTTCACCTGGTGGCTGCAAGGCCCCATTCACCTCCCTGGGGTAGACCTGGTGGCTGCAAGGCCCCATTCACTTGTGTTGGGTTCTCCAGGTGGCTGTAAGGGCCCATTCCCTTGCATTGGGTTGACCTGGTGTCAGCAAGGCCCCGTAGGCTTGCCTGAGTTACACCTGGTGGCGGCAAGGCCCTTTCAGTTGCCTGGGGTTGACCTGGTGGCTGCGAGGCCCCATTCACTTGCATTGGTTGGACGTGGTGTCTGGAACTTCTGATTCGCTTGACTGGGGTTGAGCTGGTGGCTGGAAAGCCCCATTCGTTTGCATTGGGTTGACCTGGTGTCTGCAAGGCCCCGTAGGCTTG
>NW_028325052.1:0-9283 GCF_052110815.1 Crocodylus siamensis | reverse complement strand
GAGCCAAACTGGGTCAATCAGCCTGTACAAGCTGATTCCCTTATGTGTTTCAAACTCAGCACGTCCCAATCTTTTAGTCTCTTGATGAGCAGACCCCACAGTACTTTTGGGCTACACAGGGATCTTTAGCTTAGGTAAAAGAAGCGTTGCTGCAGAGCAAGTGGGAAAGGAGAAGTAAAGAAGGCAAAATATACCCAGTTACCAGCAGTTTGACTATAAAAGTTATTTATTGCTAAGTAGATGAAATATATAATGACAATAGTAGTAATAGACATGCAAAGGAAAAACAAACACAAACAGTTACAGTATACCCTGGTTTCACTAAGTATTTGGGGAAACTTAGCTCAAGCTTAACTAATACAGTTCAGGTTCAGAAATCTACGCTTAGAGAGAGAGAAGAGAAAAGAGAGATGGAGAGCTGGGATGTCACCAGTCCAAGGCATTCGGGTTGCAAAGCTGACAGGTCCAAGTTCTCAGCAGGATCCTTGAAGGGACATAATCTGCTTCCTTCAGCCTCTCCAGAAGAAAGCAGGTGGTGTCAGCACACACACTGTTGCTTCTTTTACAGATTTGATATCCTCAGTTCAGCCTCTTTCAAGCATTCTCAATAGTGTAAATCAAATTGTTTTTTCTATTGACAATAGGTTATCTGGTTGGAACATCTGAGGAAACTGATTAATACTCAGGAAACACCTACTTAGGAGCCAGCTTGATATTCCTATGGATAGCACATATACTTGATGGGACATGGCCTGGTGTCTCGGGAAAAGTATGACAACACTGATGGACAGGGCTCCAACGGGCTGGACGCTGTGATGAACCCTGTACCATTGTTCAAATGTTGTCCATACTCCAACTCGGTGTCTTGTCTCAGCATCCCCTAACCCAGCAACCAAATGCTAATCAACCCACACACCCAGCTCAGCATTTATCAGACCAGTTCTAATCTGGATTCACAAAGGACTTTTCCTTCCCGGTATTTGGTTGCAACTCTTCTTGTGGGGAAAGAGGCTCCCAGGGCCTGAGGATTAAATGCAGAACATAAACAAAGTTATCTGGGAAACTGTTTTTTAGGGTATTAAACATTTGGCCTTTAACTGGGTAAATGAGGGAAATGGGTGGAAAAAAGTGCTTAAAAATTCTTCCTTTCCTCACATTCCCAGTTGTTCCTTTGTGGTTGGTTCTTTCTGGTTGTTCTCTGCCAGTGGTTTTGGCCAACAGGCTGGTTGGGCAGTGGCAGAGGGTGCTGGTGGCAGGGAAGCTGCAGGGGCTGGGCCATGGGAGAAGGAGCTGGGCTGGAGGTGACCCAGAGGGGCCAGCATGGCCTAAGCTGAGGTAGGAGGGGCAGGGGTGGGGGTTGGACTCCATGTTGGGAATAGTTCTCCCCACACACTTCAAGAGGCCTCCCCCTGCCCTCAACATGTCTCTGGGGCACCTGGTACTGGGCACTAGGGGCCCTGACTCTACCCCTGGTGCCACCCCAACACCTGCCCCATGCCTCATCTGGGAGCAGGGCCAGGAGGAGCAGAGCCCAGGCCAGGGTGGTCCTGGAGCTGCAGGAGGGGAGCCCAGAGCCCAGAAGGCAAGCTGAGCTCCTGGGGGCAGTGGGCCTGAGCACCCCAAGACAGGGCTTTGAGCAGGATCTTACTGAGCTTTGCATAGCGGGAGTGTGCCAGGGCCTGGCTTGGGGAGGCTGGGGCAGATGGGAGGGGATGTCTGTCTGTCTGTCCCTGGGCAGACCTCTGTGTCTCTTCTGGGGAAGCCTGGGTGAGCTCTGAAGGATTCATCCTCACACTCCTTTGGATGAGAGCATTGCTGCTCATGGGCTCGTCCGTGCTGCTCCTTGGTGTGCTCTGCCCAGAAGCAGGGTGGGGGAGGTGCGTGCTTGCGGGTTTGTGTGCTTGTGATCATGCATCTGCCTACACCCTGGTCCAAGTGGGAGAGAGGTTGTCTCTTGTCTGCGGTGGCACAGATTTGGCCTGATTTGGGAGTGGAGGCATGTGTAAGGTGCTCTGCTGCTTGCCTAGGTCCCTTTGAGTAACTGAACACAACTTGTGCTCCATGCATCCTGCGGGTTCTCGATCGCCTGGGCAATGGCAATCATCACCTACTGGAATTCGCCATCCAGCACAGGGTGTCAAAGTTCTGCAGCAAGACAACACCCCTAAACCTCAAGAGGGTGGATTTCAATGAGGTAAGGAGACTAGTCAGGGAGGCACTGAGGTCCTGGAGGGGAGGGGAGTTGGGAGTCCAGGAAGAGTGGTCGTTCCTTAAGGAGACGATTCTCCAAGCCCAGAGGGTGATAACCCCAACGTGGATCAAAGCGGGCAAGAGTGCTCAAAAACCCCCATGGCTCACCCAAAGCATCCAGTAACATCTCAAAGCTAAAAAGGAGGCATACACCCAATGGAAGGGAGGGGCCATCACCAGGGAGGATTATACCTCCATTGCTCAAGACTGTAGGGGGGCTGTTAGGAAGACCAAGGCGGAGACAGAACAGGGAGTAGCTCCCCGGATCAAGGATAACAAGAAATCCTAGTCAGGGAGCTTCTGGTGGGGCTAAATGTGTTCAAATCAGCAGGCCCTGATGATCCCCACCCCAGAGTGCAGAGGGAATTAGGCGACTGTGGCATCGGGTGGGTCACAAATTGGCTGGAGGGCCCCAGAGACTGGTGGTGGATGGGTCTTTTTCAACCTGGAAGGATGTGGGCAATGGTATCCCCCAGGGCTCGGTCCTTGGGCCCACACTGTTCAACATCTTCATCAGCGACTTCGATGAGGGGGTGAAAAGCACCTTGTTCAGATTCACGGATGACACTAAGATGTGGGGAGAAGCGGGCACGCTGGAGGAGAGGGACAGGCTGCAACTAGATATGGACAGGTTACAGGGGTGGGCGGATGAGAACAGGATGGGTTTCAATACTGACAAGTGCAAGGTGCTGCACCTGGAGAGGAAGAACCAGCAGCATACCTACAGGCTGGGGAACTCCCTTCTCATCAGCACAGAGGCAGAAAAAGATCTTGGAGTCATTATTGGTTCCAAAATGAACATGGGCCGACAGTGTGGGGATGAGGTCAGGAAGGCTAACCACAACTTGTCATGCATCCACAGATGCGTCACGAACAGGTCCAAGGGGGTGATCCTTTCCCTCTATGTGACATTGGTCAGGTCACAGTTGGAGGGATGTGGCCAGCATGAAGAGGTCCAGAGGAGGGCCACTCGCATGATCAGGGGGCAGCAGGGCAGGCCCTACGAGAGAGTAGATTCAGACTAGACATCAGGAGGCACTACTTCACAGTCAGGGCGGCTAGGATCTGGAACCAACTTCCAAGGGAAGTGGTGCTCGCTCCCACCGTGGGGGTCTGCAAAAGGAGGCTAGATAGGCACCTAGCCGGGGTCATTTGACCCCAGCACTCTTTCCTGCCCATGGCAGGGGGCCGGACTTGATGATCTGCTTAGGTCCCTTCCCACCCTACCAACTATGAAAATATGAAACAATAATATCTAACCTAAACTTCTCTTTCTGCCACTTGAGAAAGTTGCTCCTTGTTCTGCTGTCTGCTACCTCTGAGAACAGTCTAGCTGCAGTTGCTTTGGAATGACCCTTCAAGTAGTTGAAGGCTGCTTTAAATCCCCACTCAGTCTTCTCTTTCCTAGACTAAATAAACCCAGGTCCCTCAGCTTCTCATAAATCATGTACCCCATTCCCCTTACCATTTTTGTTGCTCTCCACTGGACTGTCTCCAATTTGTTTGCATCCTTTCTGTAGTGAGGGGCTCAAAACTGACAGCAGTCCTACCAATGCAGCCCAGTAGCCGTTAGCCTTCTTTGCAACAAGAACACACTGTTGGCTCATATTTAGCTTATTGTCCACTGTAATCGCTATGTCCTGTTCTGCAGAGCTGCTGCTTCGCCTGTACCAGTGCGTGGGGTTGTTCCATCCTAAGTGCAGGTCTTTGCACGTGTCCTTGTTGAACCTCATGAGTTTCCTTGTGGTCCAATCCTCCAATTTGTCAAGGTCTCTCTGAATCCTAGCCCTACCCTCCAGCATATCTACTACTGCCCCTTAGCTTGGTGTCATTTGCAAACTTGCTGAGGGTGCCCTCCATCCCATCTTCCAGGTCACTGATGAAGATACCGAACAAAACTGGCCCTAGGACTGATCCCTGGGGCACTCCACTTGTTATGCGCTGTCATCTGGAATTCAAGCCATTGACTAATATCCTCTGAACCAGATGCTCCAGCCAGTTTTCTATCCACCTTACAGTCCATTCAACCAACTGTAGTTCCTTCATAGTTTCATAGTTTCTAGGCTCGGAAGGGACCTGAGCAGATCATCTAGTCCGACCCCCTGCCATGGCAGGAAAGAGTACTGGGGTCAAATGACCCCAGCAAGATGTGCATCTAACCTCCTCTTAAACACCCGCAGGGTAGAAGCCTGCACCACTTCTCTTGGAAGTTGGTTCCAGACCCTAGCCGCCCTGACTGTGAAGTAGCGCCTCCTGATATCTAACCTAAACCTACCCTCTGCCAGTTTGTGACCGTTATTCCTGGTCACTCCTGGCGGTGCTCGGGGGAACAGTGACTCCCCCGATGCCTGCTGATCCCCCCTGACTAGTTTATAACAGGCCACAAGATCCCCCCTCAGCCTTCTCTTTTGAGGCTGAACAGGTTCAGGTCCCGTAGCCTGTCCTCATAGGCCCTGCCCTGTTGTCCCCTGATCATACAAGTGGCCCCCCTCTGGACCCTCTCCATGCTGTCCACATCCCTCTTGAAGTGTGGCGCCCAGAACTGGATGCAGTACTCCAGCTGCGGCCTGACCAGTGTCGCATAGAGGGGGAGGATCACCTCCTTGGACCTGCTCGAGATGCATCTGTGGATGCATGACAAGGTACACTTGGCCTTCCTGACTGCCTCCCCACACTGCCGACCCATGTTGATCTTGGAGTCAATGATGACTCCAAGATCCTTTTCCACCTCTGTGCTGACAGGAGGGGAGTTCCCTAACCTGTAGGTATGGTGCCGGTTGTTCCTCCCCAGGTGCATCACCTTGCACTTGTCTGTGTTGAAACCCATCCTATTCTCGTCCGCTCACCCTTGTAACCTGTCTAGGTCTGATTGTAGCCTGTTGCATCCTTCCAATGTACCCATGTCCCCCCACATTTTAGTGTCATCAGCAAATTTGAACAGAGTGCTTTTTACCCCCTCATCCAAATCACTGATGAAGATGTTGAACAGTGCGGGCCTGAGGACCGAGCCCTGCGGAACCCCACTGCCCACGTCCTTCCAGGTTGAGAAGGACCCATCCACTACCACCCTCTGGGTGTGGCCCTCCAGCCAGTTGGCGACCCATTTGACTGTGTGGGTGTCTACACCACAGCCCCCCAGTTTCTTAATGAGAATGGGGTGAGAGACAGTGTCAAAAGCCTTCCGGAAGTCCAGGAAGATTATATCCACTGCTACACCTGCATCTAATGATCTGGTGATCTGATCGTAAAAGGCCACCAGGTTGGTCTGACAGGACCTGCCACTGATGAACCCGTGTTGGTTGCCCCTAAGCATGCAGTCCCCTGCTGGCCCCTCCTGGATGTGTGCCAGCATAATTTTCTCGAACAGCTTGCCTAGGATCGAGGTAAGACTAACCGGCCTATAGTTTCCTGGGTCCTCCTTCCTGCCTTTTTTGAAGATGGGGACCACGTTGGCCCTCTTCCAGTCCTCCGGTACCTCACCAGAGCACCACGAGTGCTCGTAAAGTTGTGCCAGGGGACTTGCAATGACCTCGGCCAGTTCCTTTAGAACTCTAGGGTGGAGATCATCTGGACCGGCTGACTTGAATACGTCCAACCCCTCCAGAAGCTCCTTAACTAAATCCTCACTAACCTGTGGCCCAGGCGTGCCTCCCCCGGGGCCCAAGGAGGGCCCAGCAGGGAGGTGGCTGTTTTGGTCCCTACTTAGGAAGACGGAGGCAAAGAAATCGTTAAACATGTTAGCTTTGCCGTCTGGTGTGATGACCAAGTTTCCCATCGCGTCCTGCAAGGGCCCCACATTACCTGGGACCTTCTTTTTACCCCTTATGTATTTAAAAAAGGACTTCTTATTGTCCTTAATCTGGGCAGCTAGTCCTAGTTCCATCTCTGCCTTGGCCTTCCTAACTGCCCCCCTACATCCCCGAGCAACTACAGAATAGTCCTCCCTGGTGATGACCCCTTCTTTCCATTGGGTGTAAAGCTCCTTTTTAGCATGGAGACATTCCCGGATGCTCTTGGTGAGCCACAGAGGCTTGTGTGCTCTCCTGCTCCCTTTGATCCTTGTTGGGATTACCTTCCTTTGGGCTTGGAGGATCGTCTCCTTAAGGAGCAACAACTCCCCTTGGACACCTGGCTCCCCTCCCCTCCAGGACCTCAGTGCTTCTCCAACTATCCTCCTTAGCTCGATGAAGTCTGCCCTTCTAAAATCTAGGGCCGCTGCCTTACTGCATGCCTTTGCCACCTTGCGCTGGATGGTGAATTCCAGCAGGCGATGATCGCTATCGCCCAGGTGGATGGAGCACCCGCAGCCCCCTCACCAGGTCATCACCCGTGGCCAGCACTAGGTCCAACAAGATGTCTCCCCCGGTGGGGCTGTGCACCTCCTGGGTTAGATGGAGGTCCTGCACTCTGGCCAAGAACCTACGGGAGCGTTCAGACCTGGCTGACTGCTCTTCCCAGCAGATGTCCGGGAAGTTCAGGTCCCCCATGACTACCACCATCCTTAGCCTTCACTACCTCTGTGAGCTGACGCAGGAATTCCTGGTCAAGCTCTTCTCCCTGGTTGGGAGGTCTGTAGTAGACTCCCACCGTTAAGTCTCTTTCCCCTCGACTCCTTGTACTCTAACCCAAGGCACTTCAGAATGCCCCTCCCCTGACTCCTTGCTAATTGTTGAGGATGTGTATTCCTCCTTAATATAGAGTGTCACGCCCCCGCCTTTCTTTCCTATCCTGTCCCTCCTGTACAGCCTATAGCTCTTGACATTCACCGCCCAATCATGCGTTGCATCCCACCATGTTTCCGTAATCCCCACTATGTCCGGGCTGGTGTCAGCCAGCAGGAGGGTGAGCTCCTCCTGCTTGTTGCCCATACCACGAGCGTTTGTGTAGAGGCATTTGAGGCCTCCTGTGGGTGTGTGTACTGACCCCCTAGTCCCAGCATTACCCTGGCCCCTATCTCTTACCTGTTTATTCGCTTCGCTCGTTGGTCTGGGCTGGGCTGTAGTTGTGGGTGCTGTTTGGTCTGGCAGTCTGATGTTTCCTCCGCCCTCATCTTCCCCTTCCCCCAGTGAGCCTAGTTTAAAGCCTGCCGGAGGAGGTCCGCCAACCTAGAAGAGAACACACGCTTACCTTTAGGGGAAAGGTGGAGCCCATCCCATCCCAGCATGTCTCTCGTTGTGATGTGCCAGTCATGGCTGAGGAAGCCAAAGCCCTCCTCGAAGCACCATTCCTGTAGTCGCCAGTTGGTCTCCGCGATGCACGTTTCATGCCGTCTACCTCATCCACTCACTGGCAGGACAGAAGAGAAAACCACCTGTGCACCCATCTCATTCAGCACGCACCCCAGAGTGTGGTAATCCTCCATCAGGCGATCAGGGCTCTCCTGGCCACATTGTTAGTGCCCACATGGACTAGGACCATGGGGTAATAATCAGTGGGCTGGATTACGGTCTGGAGCATCCTTTTCATGTCCTGAATCCTCGCTCCAGGTAGGCAGTATACCTCGCATGCCGAGGGGTCCAGGCGACAGATGGGGCCCTGCATACCTCTCAGGATGGAGTCACCAATGATGATCACGCAACGCTTCTTCCTCCTGGCCTTCTTGCCTCCTTCAGCTTGCACACGACGCGGTGAGTGTGGAGTTGCCTCCTCCCCGGTTTCATCCTCTCCTTCCTCCTCCTCCAGGGCTGCCAGGGCTTCGTACCTGTTCTCCAGCTGGACTGGAGGAACTGGTGCTGCCATGTCTCGAGCAGCCCTGGCACGGGAGGTGACCATCTGCCACTTAGCAGTGGAGGGCTCATCTTGAGGTGCATTCTTCTTGGTCATACAACCCTGCAGGGAAAGAAAATATCTGTCAATTTTCTCATCTGCCTTCCTGATTCCCCTCAGCCTGCTAACCTCCTCCTGGAGCTCCCCCACCCGCACCTCCAGGGCCCTAAGGCGGGCGCCTGCAGGACAGGTGTGGGTGTCTCCAGTCCCTGCCCCCGCAGGCCTTGCTGGGCAGCTCCCGCAGGCCAGGGGGTTGGGGGATGCCAGCCCCCCTGTGGGCTCCGTCTGGGTGGAGGCCTCAGACAAGCCCTGGGAAGGCCGCGCCCCCCCAGGCAGGGGCCTGGTAGCACTCCGTGTCAACACCATCGTAGGAGTCTCTGAGTTTCTAGCTGAGTTCGGGTCCTCTGGCCCGCACTAACACGAGTCAGCCTTTGGGCCCCTCCTGCTTCCCCTCCAGCGTGAACACCGGCGCAAACGCCGGTGCGCTCTTACAGACCGCGCCTGTTTGCGTGCTCTCTTCGTGCGGCTCCCTACCGGCTCAGCTAAGAGGGATCTGGGGGGCTTCCCCTCCGGATCCAGCTCAGCTGCGTCGGTCCCTCTGCCCCACTTACCTTAGGGGGGATCAGCTGCTGCTGCACCCGTTGCTGCTCCATTTGCTTCTGCTGCTCTCGCCTCCACTCCGGGTCAGGTAAGGGGGCACACGTGTGTGTAAGACACACGTGTACCTTTGTCCTTCCTCTCCCTGCTGCTCCTAGCTCCTGAGTGCCGGAAGCTATGTCAAACCGCGGCTTTTAAAGGCTGTGGTTTGAATTTCCCGCCTCCGCTCTATCCGCCAAGCAGGCGCTCTGGACTTACCGGAAGTGCCTACCGGCGATCCCGCCCCCCTGCACTCCCCCACTGGGGGGACCCGGCGCCTCCGGAGCCCACTCCTTAGCTTGCTTCCTGCCAAAGGTCACAAGCTTTCAGCTTCCACCTGTGTCAGGAAGCCACCTTTTGTTTCTCCCCAAAATCTCTGTGCTGTGACAATGTGATTAGGATGGGCCCAGCAGAGGAGACACACCTTTACCTTATCTCTTTAGGTAACCTGAGCTGGCTACATTCCTGAGGGAGGGGGCAAACCTGCTCCCTCTGCCTACGTGACTGGTATCACCTACTTGGGTGAGGGGCATCTACCTGGTGGGCTAGAGTCTGCCCGGCAACTAGTGATGTATTTCAAATTGGTTGGCTGACAGCCAACAGGGGCTGGCCTCCATTGGACCAGGTGAAC